>NC_053022.1:228740936-228870193 GCF_003073215.2 Triticum urartu
GGGGCGTTACAGTATCCATATGCAAGCTAAGTAGGAAGGAGTTCACCTCGGTTTCCAAAGCACATGCTCTAGCTCTTGTCATAGGTCCATGTGGGGCTTGATGTGTCGGTGTAGAGTCCATGGGGATGATGGAAGGATGCTCCGCATCATCTCCCCCCTTGGGAGAGATCCGTCCATGGATCGTGATCTTCAGCACATCAGAATATATGCACGTAGTCCCTAACAACATTGAAAGCATTGTCTTTTAAACTGGGAATAAATGGAATGGGGTTCCAATCTGCAGGAATTGGCCGTCTCTGCAGTTGGGATAGGTCTTCGGGTAGTGGACTTGCTGTACTTTTTGCTGGAGTGGGATTTTATTGTGGTACAGCTGGTGCTATGGCAAATGAAATCGGTATACCTTTTGCTGGAGTGCAGGTCCTGTGTGGTGGGGCTAGTGGTGTGGCCAGTGAAGTATGGGTACATTCTGCTGGAGTCGGTCCTACGTTTTGTGTCACTGGTTGTACAACCAATATAAGTGGGGTGCTGTCTGATTTCTCCGGGACCACCACGTTTTTCAAGGACTTTGCTGGTGCTCCTTCAGGTTCGGCAATCACCCTCTTCCTTTTTGATGTCTGATGCACAAGAACAGCATTTGAGTGAAAAAACATGGTATGATGACAGATGGAACATGTATTGATAATGGATGGGCATGGCATCTCGACATATATGATGAGTAAACTAAGCAGATGGTGGTGCAACAAAGTAGAAGAAATGCAAGACAACATATGCAAGATTCCCGCAATCAATAAAACATTGCCAAATTAGAACAGGCACCTTGATGGGTGAACAGGACAGGCCATCTGCCTTTGACTCCTCGAGGTTAGAATAGTCATTAGGATCATATTCTGAACAAGAATCAACAGGTGGGGAGCATATGAGTTTCATTGCATCCAGAATGGCACTCAATGCCTTGGTGCCAATTTTGTAAGTCATTGCAGTGTTTAGCTTCAAGAGTGGACTGCTGCTAGTGCGACACAAAGCAGCTACACAGATCATAGTGTAGATATAACGGGAAAACCTTAAGCATCAGAGTAAAATCAGCAAAGTGGAACTTGCTGGAATATATGTGCTAGTATTTCTGGTACGGCTAGAAAGGCTTCGAATACCAGCTCTCTTCAAGTGAAGGTGCGGTACTGTTAATGTCAGTGTAACTCTCAAAAGCGACATAGCTCCCCGCATTTCCTTGCTATTCTTATAGGATTCAAGTGGGCAGGCCACTACAAATCCTATTCGTATGTTTACAAGATCCTACGAAGCAAAGAGGCTCAAAGTGTCCATCACAACCGACCGTATAGACCTCTACACTGCAAATGTCCCTGCTCATCTTCAGTACAAGGAACATACTATACTACTATCATACTCCCTCCGTTCCGAAATATAAGTCTTGGTAGTGACTTCCACTATGGATCACATACAGATGTATCCAGATACATTTTAGAGTGTAGATTCACTCATTTTGCTCCATATGTAGTCCATGGTGGAATCTATAAAAGACTTGTATTTAGGAACGGAAAGATTACATATTAAAGAAGAACGAAAGAGGAACATGGTAAAGAAGAGCAAGCAGATTTTGGATAATAAAATGTTGGTTGCACAGTGCCCACACATGATGAACCAGAGTGCATTAAGAATGCAACTCCTGCTGTCTCTCGACCATTCCAGGCGGTTGGATGAAGATCCTATGTCTCCTAACCCTTCTTCTTCCTCGTCTCTGATTCTTCCCATACAGATCACCGCACGGGCCGCCAGCTGGACCACCGGCCCCCACCGCCTGTGTTCCTCCGCCACCCCCGCCCCAACCCCCACCCGCGTCGAGTTTTCTTCGTTCGGCGAGGCCCCACAACCACCCGAGCCCCTTTGATCGCACCGGCGAACTCCGGCAAGCTCTGAAAAATCAACTTACCCAATTTTGAAATTTAGTCTACTGTGATTTAACTAGTGTGGAATATAAAAGGGGAAAACCATAAGCATCGGGAGTATAGTGTTGAGCGTGCCATGGTGGATCTGAAGGTGCAAACCGGACAAAAGCAACTTCACAACCAAGACAAGAAATCAGAGTAAAGCACTGGCGATCTATTTTCTTGCTGCGATAAATAAGTTGAGCAGATAAGAAAGTGTACCGCCTCTGGTGCGGCGCCGTGTACGCATCTGCTGAGAATTTGACGGTGCTGCGGTAGCGATGGCTGTCAGCGGCGTGGAAGAAGATCTAGGAGGGTAGACGGTGGCGGCGGGGCGCGGTGGACGAGACGGTCGTAGGAGCGGCGCCGGCAAGGTGGACGACGGCGGGGATGAAGCGAGAGGACGGGATGAGAGAGGTCGATCTCCTGTAATGGACGGCGGCGTCAGGGTATCAGCTCCGGCATGGTGGAGGAGAACGGTGGTGGATGGGGTGGCGGACGGAGGAGGGTGTAACACCCCGGATGTAACTTTCCCAAATGTACTCCAACTCTTGCTGTTTCTGGCGTTAAGTTATATTTATTTCTCGGGTTCGGGTTTTTGTCTCCGTGTGTTGTTATCGTTGTCATGCATCTCATATCATGTCATCATGTGCATTGCATTTGCATACGTGTTCGTCTCATGCATTCGAGCATTGTTCCCGTTGTCCGTTTTGCGTTTCGGCGCTTCGTTCTCCTCCGGTGGTCATTTCTAGCTTTCTTTCGTGTGTGGGGATTAAACATTTCCGGATTGGACCAAGACTTGCCAAGCGGCCTTGGTTTACTACCGGTAGACCGCCTGTCAAGTTTCGTACCATTTGGACTTCGTTTGATACTCCAACGGTTAACCGAGGGACCGAAAAGGCCTCGTGTATGTTGCAGCCCAACACCCCTTCAATTTGGCCCAAAACCCACCAAACTCTGCTCCATCATCTAGATCGTTCGATCACGATCGCGTGGCCGAAAACCGCACCTCATTTGGACTCTCCTAGCTCCCCCTATGCCTATATATACACCCCCCCTCCAAAAATTCACGGATCCCCTCTCCCAAACCCTAGAAAACAGATCTCCGCCACCGCCGGACGTGTCCGGACGGAGCCGGACAACGTCCGGATCCCGCCGCCCTCTCCCGCGCTGCCACGTGGCAACCGGCGCCCGCCGCCGCCACGGCCCGCCGAGGCCCATCTCCGGCCCTCCTCCCCACCGCTCGGGCGAGAGGCCGCCGCCCGCGCCCGCGTCGTCCTCCCCGCGGCCGGTGGCCGAGCCCACCTCGCCGCGCCGCCGCTGTTCCAGCCGGCGAGGGCCCGCCGCCCCGAAGCTTAGCGCCGTCCCGCGCCTCGCCAGGCGGCCGCCGCCGCCTCGCTCCCCGCGCGCCCCGGGCCTCCCTCGCAGCTCCGGCAAGCCGCCGGCCTCCTCCCCCGTTGATTCCGGCGAACAGCTACAGTAACTCCGGCGTGCTCCGAAATCCGTGCCGATCCGGGTCTCAGATCTGAAAACCCTAGGGTTGACTTTTGCCTCTCCGTTAATTTTTTATGCAATCTTTGACCTGTGATATCTCCGCATCCGTAGCTCCGATTTGGGCATATAGCATATCAAAATGTTCATCTCAGAGAGTACATCTTTTCATTCCATTGCATCATTTTCATTTGAGCTCATATTGATGCCCGAAATGCTATTAGAAGAGGGATTCGTGAGTTAATTGTCAGATCTCCTAGTTCATCTTAGACATTTGTCATTTTTGCCATGATATGTGTGCATGCTATGCCCGTGAGTTCTACATATGTTTTGTTAAGGGTTTTGTCATCTATCCAGAGGTGCAACCCATGTATTTTTAGGATGTGTGTGGTGACTTGTGCAAGCTTGCAAAGTGGTGCACTTGCTAATTCTGTTTTCAGGGACTTAGTGATTTCACTAAGTCCTGGGATTGTTTAGTTCATGATGCCATATGTTCTTGTTGTTTCCTAGTGATCCGTGCCTCTTTTGAGGATGATCAGTAAGGGAGTTTTGTTAATGTTGTAGTGATCTATCCATACATGTCTTTTTTTGCAATTATGGAACACCCTAGATTGAGTCAATCGAGCTCTACTTTTGCTTCGTTGTGAATCTGGGCAGATCGTCAACTTGTTTGCGATTTTGCCGATGTTATTATAGTTGATCCGTGCATGCTATGCCATTGTTCTTGCCATGTCTAGCTTGTATTTTGTGCCTTATTTAAGGATGTATGCTTGTCTTGCCATGACTTGCACCGTGGTGAGTGCATCGAGCTCGTAAACATGCCTTCGTGAGTTATATTTCAGCATGTCCCAGTTTTCACTAAGTCTGAAAACTGATTATGTTTTTGCTATGTTCGTGTGCTTGTTAGTATATTTTGTGATCCCTTTTGGCTCAAGGTCACTAAGGGACTTTTGTTAATCTTGTTGAGTAGATCCATGCCATGTCTTTATTTGTCATGTTTAGGTCCTGTAGCATGTTGTTTTGTTGCTCCGAAGAGGGCTATATGATCTGAAATTCCAGACAAGTGTTAATTTCACTAAGTCTGAGATCTGTTTACCATTTGCGTTTTTGCCATGCTTGTTTGAACCTGTTAATGGATGATTTGGCCGTAGCTCAGTGCTAGACTTTTGTTAAGCATCTTGTGTGCATCCCTGCCATGTATTTTGATGCCATGTTTGGGTGTTGTAGCATGTTCATTTCGATGCATTTAGATGCCTACTTGCTGTAAATCGCAGACCGGTGTCATTTTTGAATCGCTTGCCATTTCCAAACCGTAACTCCGATTCCGGCATTCTTTATGTCGTTTTCAAACGATTTCATCTCATCTTTCCAGTGGCACCCTTGGAATTCCAAGTTGAGGCCAGGTTCATGCATTTCCTGTCATATCTTGCATTTTTGCATCCCGCATCGCATCCCGCATAGCATATCATCATTTCATCATATTGCTTGGTCTTGCACGTGGTTGATTGTATCCTTGTTGCTTGTTTGTCTTGTTGGGTAGAGCCGGGAGACGAGTTCGCTAACAAGGAGCCCGTTGAGTTTGCTTTTGAGGATCCAGTCAACTCTGACAACTGTGCAGGCAAGATGATCATACCCTCGAAATCACTACTATCTTTGCTATGCTAGTTTGCTCGCTCTTTTGCTATGCCATTGCTATGATGCCTACCACTTGCTTGCAAGAATCCTAAATTGCCATGTCAAACCTCTAACCCACCATTGTCCTAGCAAACCGTTGATTGGCTATGTTACCGCTTTGCTCAGCCCCTCCTATAGCGTTGCTAGTTGCAGGTGAAGATTGGAGGCCATTCCTTGTTGGAACCTTTATTTACTTGTTGGGATATCATTATATTGCTATGTTATCTTAATGCATCTATATACTTAGTAAAGGGTGGAAGGCTCGGCCTCTCGCCTAGTGTTTTGTTCCACTCTTGCCGCCCTAGTTTCCGTCATATCGGTGTTATGTTCCCGGATTTTGCGTTCCTTACGCGGTTGGGTTATAATGGGAACCCCTTGATAGTTCGCCTTGATTAAAGCTTTTCCAGCAATGCCCAACATTGGTCTTACTATTCGCCACCTAGCCTCTTTTTCCCTTGGGTTACCGGAGCCCAAGGGTCATCTTATTTTAACCCCCCCCCCCCGGGCCAGTGCTCCTTTGAGTGTTGGTCCGACCGAGTAGACTGCGGGGCCACCTCGGGGCAACTTGAGGGTTGGTTTTACTCGTAGGATGTCTCATCTGAGTGTGCCCTGAGAAAGAGATATGTGCAGCTCCTATCGGGATTTGTCGGCACATTTGGGCGGTGTTGCTGCTCTTGTTTTAACCTGTCGAAGTGTCTTGAGTTAGCGAGATACCGAGTCTGATCGGAACGTCTTGGGAGGAGGTCTATTCCTTCGTTGACCGTGAGAGCTTGTCATGGGCTAAGTTGGGACTCCCCTGCAGGGATTGAACTTTCGAAAGCCGTGCCCGCGGTTATGGGCAGATGGGAATTTGTTAATGTCCGGTTGTAGATAACTTGAACCTTAATTAATTAAAATGAATCAACTGAGTGTGTTACCGTGATGGCCTCTTCTCGGCGGAGTCCGGGAAGTGGACACGGTGTTGGAGTAATGTTTGCGCAGGTTGTTCTCTAGCTTCTCGCTCGTGCTTTGCCTCCTCTTCTCGCTCTCTTTTGCGAATAAGTTAGCCACCATACTTGCTAGTCGCTTGCTGCAGCTCCACTCATATTTTACCTTGCCTTACCTATAAGCTCAAATAGTCTTGATCGCGAGGGTGCGAGATTGCTGAGTCCCTGTGGCTCACAGATTACTATTACACCAGATGCAGGGCCTGATGATTCCGCTCCAGGAGACGCGTATGAGCTCAAGTGGGAGTTCGACGAAGACTCTCAACGATACTATGTTTCCTTTCCCGATGATCAGTAGTGGTGCCCAGTTGGGGGTGATTGGGACCATTGTCGCAAGTTGGGTTCTCTTTTATTTTGGCGCCGTAGTCGGGCCATGAGTGTTTTGTTGATGTAATGTTATTTATGTACTTGATTGACGTGGCGAGTGTAAGCCAACTATGTTATCTCCCCTTTTATTATCATATTACATGGGATGTTGTGAAGATTGCCTAACTTGCGACATATGCCTTCAATGCGATTATGTCTCTAAGTCATGCCTCGACACGTGGGAGCTATAGTCGCATCGAGGGTGTTACAGAGGGTGAGGTGGAGAGGGTGTTTGGCGCCCACGGAGTACGAATGGGGAAAAGGGAGGTAGAGAGGAAGGGGGAACCATGTATTTAGGGCGCGCTTGTCTCAAATGTGAGGAAATTTACAAACTTAGCCCCCATTTCAAATTTCTACTACATCACATCAACATTAGTCGGTTGGGGATAGGACGGTAATCTCACATACACCGAATATTTGCCGACGAGAGTTTGTTTTTGGCGCCCACCATGTATGAATATGAATCGGGGAGGGAGTCGATTTCGGCCGAGGACACACTGTGTTCTGGCGCCCACCGTGTATGAATCCGGGTGAGAGGCGGTTATGTCACATTTGGGTGAAATTACAAACCTACCCCTATCGAAACCTATAGAAATCCAACAGATAGGCTTTGCGTGGCAGGGATAGGCAGTAGTGATTTCCATCTCGCAGATTTTGGTTTCGGGCAGTTACTGTGACTTTCCCCACTTCGTTCAAATTTTGCAGAGTGCACGTTTACCATGCCAACTCAATTCGAATCCCGTTTGTATTCTATTTTTTTCGGGCGGGATCCATTTTCAATTGGAATTACATTCTATATACATCATTTTTTATATATACTTTCAAAAGCACAACAAAGAATACTTCTCCTTTATATGTATAATATGATTTACAAATACAAAGATCTCGAAATCTTAAGGTTGAATTCGAAAAAATTTAACCAAATTATGTTCTACTAAAATGTATGGATCAGTAATATCTACATATTACATAACATAGATGTGCGTGAATTCATATGAGTATGCATGTTTTATAGATCAATTTTGGTTTGAGTATGGATTACATGTATCATCATCTCGAATTCAAATATTTGAATCCCTTTTTTGTTCACTCCTTTCACGCCCATCTCTCTCACATGCATGCTCCTTCAGGTAGCTATCACTCTCTTTTCTCCAGCTCACCCGCACGCTCACTTCATGTTTCTCCTATCCTCGCAAACATGGTCTCTTGACGTCTCCCTTGAGAAGTGTCACACTCTCCCTATCATTATACATTACACGGTTTTCATTATCTCTCAAGTCTCTACTGTTCTCTGGTATCACTCGATACCTAAGCTTTCTTTTTCACCGCCACACACACAGTCTCCACTCGTCTTTCACTTTGTCTTTCTCTCTATGGGATTCTCTCACACACCCTATATGTCTCTACATATGACTCATAACACTAAAATTACTCTCTCTCTCTCATGTAGACACAACATTTGTTGCGGTCTCCTTTTCGTCTCCATCCCAGACTGACATTATTCATTAGTTTACCGATCAGACAACCCCGACTACCGTCTCCTCTCTCTCTCTCACAGACACACACACATAACTCCTGCTTCCACTCCCCTTCCTGACTACCGTCTCTCTCACACACACAAAACTCTCGCTTTCGCACCCCGACTCGTATTTCTCTCACAAACATTTATCGACTAGCTAGCCTCTAGATAGGTTTATACACCCGCACACTCGTTCTTCCACCATCGCATACATGTCTCTCTCCCGCTCCTTGTATCTATGTAGATTTTTCTTCCCTTCTTGAGACATGCCCTCTTGATCGTCCACACACACACACACTATCGCCTCATTTTAAGATGATACCTATCGCACACACACTCCTTGTGTCTTTGTCACACATGCACTCCATCCTCCTCCATTCTCCCTCTCTCACACACACACATGGGCTTTTTGCAACAACTAGTAAGATGTGAAGGAAATATGCCCAAGAGGCAATAATAAAGTTATTATTTATTTCCTTATATCATGATAAATGTTTATTATTCATGCTAGAATTGTATTAACTGGAAACATAATACATGTGTGAATACATAGACAAACAGAGTGTCACTAGTATGCCTCTACTTGACTAGCTCATTAATCAAAGATGGTTATGTTTCCTAACCATGGACAAAGAGTTGTTATTTGATTAACAGGATCACATCATTAGTTGAATGAACTGATTGACATGACCCATTCCATTAGCTTAGCACCCGATCGTTTAGTATGTTGCTATTGCTTTCTTCATGACTTATACATGTTCCTATGACTATGAGATTATGCAACTCCCGTTTGCCGGAGGAACACTTTGTGTGCTACCAAATGTCACAACGTAACTGGGTGATTATAAAGGTGCTCTACAGGTGTCTCCAAAGGTACATGTTGGGTTGGCGTATTTCAAGATTAGGATTTGTCACTCTGATTGTCGGAGAGGTATCTTTGGGCCCTCTCGGTAATACACATCACTGAAGCCTTGCAAGCATTGCAACTAATGAGTTAGGTTGTGGGATGATGTATTACGGAACGAGTAAAGAGACTTGCCGGTAACGAGATTGAACTAGGTATGTAATACCGATGATCGAATCTCAGGCAAGTAACATACCGATGACAAAGAGAACAACGTATGTTGTTATGCGGTCTGAGCGGTAAAGATCTTCGTAGAATATGTAGGAGCCAATATGGACATCCAGGTCCGGCTATTGGTTATTGACCAGAGACGTGTCTCGGTCATGTCTACATTGTTCTCGAACCCGTAGGGTCCGCACGCTTAAGGTTTCGATGACAGTTATATTATGAGTTTATGAGTTTTGATGTACCGAAGGAGTTCGGAGTCCCGGATGAGATCGGGGACATGACGAGGAGTCTCGAAATGGTCGAGACGTAAAGATCGATATATTGGACGACTATATTCGGACATCGGAAAGGTTCCGAGTGATTCGGGTATTTTTCGGAGTACCGGAGAGTTACGGGAATTCGCCGGGGAGTATATGGTCCTTATTGGGCCATACGGGAATAGAGGAGAGAGGCCAAAAGGAAGAAGGCGCGTGCCCCCTCTGGTCCGAATTGGACAAGGGGTGCAGCCCACTTTTCCTTGTTCCTCTCCCCCTCTTTCCTTCTCTCCTACTCCAACAAGGGAAGGAGGAGTCCTACTCCCGGTGGGAGTAGGACTCCCCCCTTGGCACGCCCTCCTCCTAGGCCAGCCGCCTCCCTCCCTTGCTCCTTTATATACGGGGGCAAGGGGGCACCCCATAGACACAACAGTTGATCATTGATCTCTTAGCCATGTGCGGTGCCCCCCTCCACCATAGTCCTCGATAATATTGTAGTGGTGCTTAGGCGAAGCCCTGCGACAGTAGAACATCAAGATCGTCACCACGCCGTCATGCTGACGGAACTCTTCCCCGACACTTTGCTGGATCGGAGTCCGGGGATCGTCATCGAGCTGAACGTGTGCTAGAACTCGGAGGTGTCGTAGTTTCGGTGCTTGATCGGTCGGGCCGTGGAAGACGTACGACTACATACGCTAACGCTTTTGTTTCGGTCTCTGAGGGTACGTAGACAACACTCTCCCCTCTCGTTGCTATGCATCACCATGATCTTGCGTGTGCGTAGGAATTTTTTTGAAATTACTACGTTACCCAATAGTGGTTATCAGAGCCAGGTTTTATGTTGATGTTATATGCACGAGTAGAACACAAGTGAGTTGTGGGCGATATAAGTCATACTGCTTACCAGCATGTCATACTTTGGTTCGGCGGTATTGTTGGATGAAGCGGCCCGGACCGACATTACGCGTACGCTTACGCGAGACCGGTTCTCCCACGTGCTTTGCACAAAGGTGGCGCGGGTGGACTAGTTTCTCCAACTTTAGTTGAACCGAGTGTGGACGCCCGGTCCTTGCGAAGGTTAAAACAGCACCAACTTGACAAACTATCGTTGTGGTTTTGATGCGTAGGTAAGATTGGTTCTTGCTTAAGCCCGTAGCAGCCACGTAAAACTTGCAACAACAAAGTAGAGGACGTCTAACTTGTTTTTGCAGGGCATGTTGTGATGTGATATGGTCAAGAACATGATGCTAAATTTTATTGTATGAGATGATCATGTTTTGTAACCGAAGTTATCGGCAACTGGCGGAGCCATATGGTTGTCGCTTTATTGTATGCAATGCAATTGTGCTCTAGTAGTGACTTTACTTAACTAGCGGTAGCGATAGTCGGAAGCAATAAGATTGGCGAGACGACAACGATGCTACGATGGTGATCAAGGTGTCGCGCCGGTGACGATGGTGATCATGACGGTAGCTTCGGAGATGGAGATCACAAGCACAAGATGATGATGGCCATATCATATCACTTATATTGATTGCATGTGATGTTTATCTTTTATGCATCTTATCTGCTTTGATTGACGGTAGCATTTTAAGATGATCTCTCACTAATTTCAGAAGAAGTGTTCTCCCTGAGTATGCACCGTTGCCAAAGTCTTCGTGCCCAGACACCACGTGATGATCGGGTGTGATAGGCTCTACGTTCAATACAACGGGTGCAAACAGTTGCACACGCGGAATACTCAGTTAAACTTGACGAGCCAAGCATATGCAGATATGGCCTCGGAACACGGAGACCGAAAGGTCGAGCGTGAATCATATAGTAGATATGATCAACATAATGATGTTCACCAATGAAACTACTCCATTTCACGTGATGATCGTACATGGTTTAGTTGATTTGGATCACGTAATCACTTAGAGGATTAGAGGGATGTCTTTCTAAGTGGGAGTTCTTAAGTAATATGATTAATTGAACTTAAATTTATCATGAACTTAGTCCTGGTAGTATTTTGCAAATTATGTTATAGATCAATAGCTCACTTTGTTGCTTCCCTGTGTTTATTTTGATATGTTCCTAGAGAAAATTGTGTTGAAAGATGTTAGTAGCAATGATGCGGATTGGATCCATGATCTGAGGTTTATCCTCATTGCTGCACAGAAGAATTATGTCCTTGATGCACCGCTAGGTGACGGACCTATTGCAGGAGCAAATGCAGACGTTATGAACGTTTGGCTAGCTCAATATGATGACTACTTGATAGTTTAGTGCACCATGCTTAATGGCTTAGAATCGGGACTTCAAAGACGTTTTGAACGTCATGGAGCATATGAGATGTTCCAGGAGTTGAAGTTAATATTTCAAGCAAATACCCGAGTTGAGAGATATGAAGTCTCCAACAAGTTCTATAGCTAAAAGATGGAGGAGAATCGCTCAACTAGTGAGCATGTGCCCAGATTGTCTGAGTACTACAATCTCTTGAATCAAGTGGGAGTTAATCTTCCAGATAAGATAGTGATTGACAGAATTCTCTAGTCACCATCACCAAGTTAGTAGAACTTCATGATGAACTATGATATGCAAGGGATAACGGAAACGATTCCCAAGCTCTTCGTAATGCGGAAATTGACGAAGGTAGAAATCGAGAAAAACATCAAGTGTTGATGGTAGACAAGACCACTAGTTTCAAGAAAAGGGCAGAGGGAAGAAGGGGAACTTCAAGAAAAATAGCAAGCAAGTTGCTGCTCAAGTGAAGAAGCCCAAGTCTGGTCCTAAGCCTGAGACTAAGTGTTTCTACTGCAAAGGGACTGGTCACTGGAAGCGGAACTACCCCAAGTGATTGGCAGATAAGAAGGATGGCAAAGTGAACATAAGTATATTTGATATACATGTTATTGATGTGTACTTTACTAGTGTTTATAGCAACCCCTCAGTATTTGATACTAGTTCAGTTGCTAAGATTAGTAACTCGAAACAGGAGTTGCAGACTAAACAGAGACTAGTTAAGGGTGAAGTGACGATGTGTGTTGGAAGTGGTTCCAAGATTGATATGATCATCATCGCACACTCCCTATATTTTTGGGATTAGTGTTGAACCTGAATAAGTGTTATTTGGTGTTTGCGTTAAGCATGAATATGATTTGATCATGTTTATTGTAATACGGTTATTCATTTAAGTAAGAGAATAAATTGGTGTTCTGTTTACATGAATAAAACCCTATATGGTTACACACCCAATGAAAATACTTCAGTGGATCTCGATCATAGTGATACACATAATCGTAATATTGAAACCAAAAGATGCAAAGTTAATAATGATAGTGCAACTTATTTGTAGCACTGTCGTTTAGGTCATATTGGTGTAAAGCGCATGAAGAAACTCCATGCTGATGGGATTTTGGAATCACTTGATTATGAATCACTTGATGCTTGCGAACCATGCCTCATGGGCAAGATGACTAAGACTCCGTTCTCCGGAGCGAGCAACTGACTTATTGGAAATAATACATACTGATGTATGCGGTCCGATGAGTGTTAAGGCTCACGGCAAGTATCGTTATTTTCTGAACTTCACAGATGATTTGAGCAGATATGGGTATATCTACTTGATGAAGCATAAGTCTGAAACATTTGAGAAGTTCAAAGAATTTCAGAGTGAAGTGGAAAATCATCGTAACAAGAAAATAAAGTTTCTACGATCTGATCGCGGAGACAAATATTTGAGTTACGAGTTTGGTCTTCAATTAAAACAATCTGGAATAATTTCACAAACTCATGCCACATGGAACACCACAGCATAATGATGTGTCCGAACGTTATAACCATACTTTGTTGGATATAGTGCAATCTATGATGTCTCTTACCGATCTGCCACTATCGTTTTGGGGTTATGCATTAGAGACAGCTACATTCACGTCAAAAGGGCACCATCTAAATCTGTTGAGACGACACCGTATGAACTGTGGTTTGGCAAGAAACCAAAGTTGTCGTTTCTTAAAGTTTGGGATTGTGATGCTTATGTGAAAAAGCTTCAACCTGATAAGCTCGAACCCAAATCGGAGAAATGTGTCTTCATAGGATATCCAAAGGACACTATTGGATACACCTTCTATCACAGATCCGAAGGCAAGACTTTTGTTGCTAAGTTCGGAAACTTTCTGGAGAAGGAGTTTTTCTCGAAAGAAGTGAGTGGGAGGAAAGTAGAACTTGACGAGGTAACTGTACCTGCTCCCTTATTGGAAAGTAGTGCATCACAGAAAACTGTTTCAGTGACACCTACACCAATTAGTGAGGAAGCTAATGATGATGATCAAGTAACTTCAGATCAAGTTACTACCGAATCTCGTAGGTAAACCAGAGTGAGATCCGCAGCAGAGTGGTACGGTAATCCTGTTCTGGAGGTCATGTTACTTGACCATGACGAACCTATGAACTATGAGGAAGCAATGATGAGCCCAGATTCCGCAAAATGGCTTGAAGCCATGAAATCTGAGATGAGATCCATATATGAGAACAAAGTATGGACTTTGATTGACTTGCCCAATGATCGGCAAGCCATTGAGATTAAATGGATCTTCATGAGGAAGACAGACGCTGATAGTAGTGTTACTATCTACAAAGCTAGAATTATCGCAAAAGGTTTTCGACAAGTTCAAAGTGTTGACTACGATGAGAGTTTCTCACTCGTATCTATGCTTAAGTCTGTCCGAATCATGTTAGCAATTGCCGCATTTTATGAAATCTGGCAAATGGATAAACAAAACTACATTCCTTAATGGATTTATTTAAGAAGAGTTGTATATGATGCAACCAGAAGGTTTTGTCGATCCTAAAGGTGTAAAGAAAATGTGCAAGATCCAGCGATCCATCTATGGACTGGTGCAAGCATCTCGGAGTTGGAATATACGCTTTGATGAGTTGATCAAAGCATATAGTTTTATACAGACTTGTGGTGAAGCCTGCATTTACAAGAAAGTGAGTGGGAGCACTACAGCATTTCTGATAAGTATATGTGAATGACATATTGTTGATTAGAAATAATGTAGAATTATTCTGCAAAGCATAAAGGAGAGTTTGAAAGGAATTTTTCAAAGAAAGACCTCGGTAAAGCTGCTTACATATTGAGCATCAAGATCTATAGAGATAGATTAAGACGCTTGATAAGTTTTTTCAATGAGTACATACCTTGACAAGATTTTGAAGTAGTTCAAAATGGAACAGTCAAAGAAAGAGTTCTTACCTGTGTTGCAAGGTGTGAAATTGAGTCAGACTCAAAGCCCGACCACGGCAGAAGATAGAAATAAAATGAAAGTCATTCCCTATGCCTCAGCCATAGGTTCTATAAAGTATGCCATGCTGTGTACCAGATCTATTGTATACCCTACACTGTGTTATGAAAGGGAGTACAATAGTGATCTAGGAGTAGATCAATGGACAGCGGTCAAAATTATCCTTACTGGAATAAGGATATGTTTCTCGATTACGGAGGTGACAAAAGGTTCATCATAAAGGGTTACGTCGATGCAAGTTTTGACACTGATCCAGATGACTCTAAGTCTCAATCTGGATCCATATTGAAAGTGGGAGCAATTAGCTAGAAGTAGCTCCATGCAGAGCATTGTTGACATAGAAATTTGCAAAATACATGCGGATCTGAATGTGGCAGACCCGTTGACTAAACTTCTCTCACAAGCAAAACATGATCACTTTTTGGGTCTTAATCACATAGCGATGTGAACTAGATTATTGAATCTAGTAAACCCTTTGGGTGTTAGTCACATGGAGATGTGAACCAACCACATAAAGATGTGAACTATTGATGTTAAATCACATGGCGGTGTGATCTAGATTATTGACTCTAGTGCAAGTGGGAGACTGAAGGAAACATGACCTAGAGGCAATAATAAAGTTATTATTTATTTCCTTATATCATGATAAATGTTTATTATTCATGCTAGAATTGTATTAACCGGAAACATAATACATGTGTGAATACATAGACAAACAGAGTGTCACTAGTATGCCTCTACTTGACTAGCTCGTTAATCAAAGATGGTTATGTTTCCTAACCATGGACAAAGAGTTGTTATTTGATTAACGGGATCACATCATTAGTTGAATGATCTGATTGACATGACCCATTCCATTAGCTTAGACCCGATCGTTTAGTATGTTGCTATTGCTTTCTTCATGACTCATACATGTTCCTATGACTATGAGATTATGCAACTCCCGTTTGCCGGAGGAACACTTTGTGTGCTACCAAACGTCACAACGTAAACTGGGTGATTATAAAGGTGCTCTACAGGTGTCTCCAAAGGTACATGTTGGGTTGGCGTATTTCGAGATTAGGATTTGTCACTCTGATTGTCGGAGAGGTATCTTTGGGCCCTCTCGGTAATACCACATCACTTAAGCAACAACTTAATGGTTAGTTGTAAGATGATGTATTACGGAACGAGTAAAGAGACTTGCCGGTAACGAGATTGAACTAGGTATTGAGATACCGACGATCGAATCTCGGGCAAGTAACATACCGATGACAAAGGGAACAACGTATGTTGTTATGCGGTCTGACCGATAAAGATCTTCGTAGAATATGTAGGAGCCAATATGGGCATCCAGGTCCGCTATTGGTTATTGACCGGAGACGTGTCTCGGTCATGTCTACATTGTTCTCGAACCCGTAGGGTCCGCACGCTTAAGGTTTCGATGACAGTTATATTATGAGTTTATGAGTTTTGATGTACCGAAGAGTTCGGAGTCCCGGATGAGATCGGGGACATGACGAGGAGTCTCGAAATGGTCGAGACATAAAGATTCGATATATTGGAAGCCTATGTTTGGATATCGGAAGTGTTCCGGGTGAAATCGGGATTTTACCGGAGTACCGGGAGGTTACCGGAACCCCCCCGGGAGCTAAATGGGCCTTAATGGGCCTTAGTGGAAGAAGAGGAGAGGCGGCCAGGGCTAGGGCCGCGCGCCCCTCCCCCTAGTCCGAATAGGACAAGGAGAGAGGGGGCCGGCTCCCCCCTCCTTCTCTCTCTCTCTTTTCCACCTCACGAATCCTATTCCAACTAGGATTGGGGGAGAAGTCCTACTCCCGGAGGGAGTAGGACTCCTCCTGGCGCGCCCTATGGTGGCCGGCCGGCCTCCCCCTCTTGAAACTTTATATACGGAGGCAGGGGCACCCCATGAACACAAGTTGATCCACGTGATCATATTCTTAGCCGTGTGCGGCTGCCCCCTTCCACCATAGTCCTCGATAATATTGTAGCGGTGCTTAGGCAAAGCCCTGCGACGGTAGTACATCAAGATCGTCACCACACCGTCGTGCTGACGGAACTCTTCCCCGACACTTTGCTGGATCGGAGTCCGGGGATCGTCATCGAGCTGAACGTGTGCTAAGAACTCGGAGGTGTCGATAGTTTCGGTGCTTGATCGGTCGGGCCGTGGAGACGTACGACTACATCAACCAAACGCTTCCGTTGTCGATCTACAAGGGTACGTAGATCATACTCTCCCCTCTCGTTGCTATGCATCACCATGATCTTGCGTGAGCGTAGGAAATTTTTTGAAATTACTACGTGACCCAACAAGATGCCCATGCGTTGCATGAAACATCAAGATGCATTTGTATGAGTAGTTTATCTTGTGGGGGAAAAGGATGAACGAGGGAAGGCCTTATTTGCAAATGTGGAGAGGGGTGTGGGTATCTTTTTGCAAAATTGCCATAGTTTCCTTCCTATCCGTCAGATATAGATCGGACGGCCTATATTGCAGGATGGCAGGCACATGATCATCACCGACAATGCTTTTTATAAGAGTAGGGATAAAAATAGAGTTGGTGATGATGGTGGGCCTGTCATCCTGCAATGTAGGTCGTCTGATTTATATCTAACGGATAGGAAGTAAACTACTACCTCCATTCTGGAATGAAATATTATGCACCGTTCCCCATACCTGCAGGAAGCCCGTTCGTCTCCAAATATTTTCCTCTCCATGTGTGGAAAAAACATGCCTGCCAAAATCTCCTTCTCCCTCCAGCGGTCCCACCACTCCACCCCATGTGAAAAAAATCTACATGCATGACTCTCCTCCCCCACGCTCGTCCAATCTGTTGTGACCAGCAATATTTCCACCCCTTCGCTCCCCCGTAATTTACTCCAACAAATATGCCCATGTAGCTATTACTTAATTGCAGGTGCATTGGGTCACTGACATATGGGCCCAATAGGGGTCTGCCCCACATGTCAGTGACGCAACTGGACCTGCAGTTAAGTCAATGCAGCTCAGTCCATATCTTACGTAGGTGTGCCATTGCTCGCTATAAATACTGCGCCTCCCACGACATCGCTATCTCCTCCCCCTCACGTTCACGTTCATCGCTATCTCCTCCCCCTCCCTCTCACGTCGACCACCATGGCATCGCCCCTCCCAAGCCCTAGGAGCCCCTCGCTGCATCGCGCGGACGGTCACGCGTCGCCATTCCGTTCCTCGCCGCCACTAGTCGAGGAGGACGCGTCAGTGTTCCGCTCCTCGCCGCTACGCGATGCGTCGCCGTTCCATTCCTCGCTTCCACTAGTCGAGGAGGACGCGTCGGTGTTCCGCTCCTCGCCGCGACGTGACGCGTCGCCGTTCCGTTCCTCGCCGCCACTAGTCGAGGAGGACGCGTCGGTGTTCTGCTCCTCATTGCGACGTGTCAAGGTGGATGCGTCGGTGTTCCCAATCTCGCCAGCACGCGTGCCGGAGGACGCGTCGGCTCCTCGCTACGAGGAGAACGCCACGCCGCCCGCCGAGCCCCCCAGCCTTGAGGAGATTTGGAAAGAAATGGATGTCACCTTGTGGGAGGCTTTGCCTCCAACAGAGCGCACCAAAATAGAGGCGGAGAAGAAGGCCGAGGAAGAGAAGCGCACCGCGGAACAAGCTGCCTGGGAGGCCTATGTCGCGTCTGAGAGAGTCAGGCGATTGGCTCTTTGGCAGAAGGCTTGTGCGAGGGCCATGAGGGTGGCGGAGGACGCCCGTGCCGACGCCCTGAGTGCAGTCGGGCCCAAGCGCCTCATCTACGCTTGGCGGTACGTGGACCGGGTGCACGCTTCTAGCGAGGAGGAGTACCTGTTGGCGCCGGATCACCACACCGGTGAGATCGCGCTCGCCCGTAGGCAAGCTGCCAATCAGCACCTCACGAATTGCGAGGCTGAGGAAGAGGCGTTGTGTCGGCGCGCTGGGAAACGGCCGCGCACCAGGGCACTCGTGGCGCGCTGCAAGCGCTCCTGCGAGCGTCGTGGCTTTTAGGAGGAGTATAATTTTTGTTTCGTAAGGCGATCTCATTAGTTTTGGGACGCAAATGATAAATCCCGAATGTTCAGGAATTTTTAGCATCCTTAATTAAGTATGTAAAAGGAAAAGTTTGGAAACCTTGTATTCATTCGCATTTTGCAAGTACGTGCATATAGCACAGACTTTACTATATACTATCGCACTATACGTCTCTCTCGATATATGCTTGCAGACTGTGCTACTCCCTCCGTCCAGGTCAATAAGTCATCTTTGGTTGTGCACCGTGACCAAGAAGGAGGGAAGACTTATACACCTAGATGGAGGGAGTACTACTATTACTTATGTACATGCAAATGCATGTTTTAACATTACGATGAGGTTTTTGTAAAAGTAGAAAAACAACACTAGTCAAGCTTGTGATTATTTGGTTTTTGTAAGATGACTTACACACCTAGACGGAGGGATTACAATGGTGAGGAATAAACCAGTTAAATCTTTGGTCAAAATTTAGCACAAGTTACAATGGTGAGGAATAAACCAGGATGGAGTAGTAGTTTACAAGCCCAAATAAATGAGTGAGGCGCCTTGTGGGAAAAGCTGGGGAAGCTGCCAAAAGAACTGGCCCTAGGAGTAGTAGCTGGGGATCGAGTGTGCGAGATGAACCGTAGAAAGTAAATGCAGAGAGATGAAATGCAAAAAAGACGGAGGGATGTGATGGTTGCTTGTCTGTTTATTTTACCAGGCCACTTATTACTGGGAGTGGTTCGGTTTTGTGATATGACGGCTTTACTGCCGCGCCACGAGCGGGGTGAGAGGTGAGACTCCCGTGCAGCGCCGCCCTCTACACTTGTACTACATCGGTCGTGGTTTATTAGTCCCCCATTGAATTTGACTGAAGGTTTAACTGACAAAATGTTAGTGCATGTCAACAAAAACTATATCGTTGGATTCGTATTTGAACATAGTTTTCAATGATATAATTTTAGGTGACATGCATCAGCATTTATCGTACTATATATAATGTTAGTTCAAATTTTGGTCGTACTAATCTATAGTACTCCCTTCGGTCCTTTTTTATTTGTGTTCTATGCTCAGCCCGCATACCAAGGAGAGGAGAGAGCAGCAAAAATCGGACTGTTTTGCCCCTGGTTTGCTACAGAAGGGATGCTGGGTAGTTATTGTGCGCATGCAATGATTGGCTCGACACCCTGTATTCTCGCGCCCACGTTATCCCTTGTCCACCTCTCTGCATGCATGCGGGTTCTCTCTCTCTGCTCAATCTCTGCATGCAGGAGCATGCGTCTCTCTCTCTCTCTCCCTCTCTCTGTGCAAAACCTTCTCAGCATCCGCGCCAATCTCTCACCCATTGCATGGCGTTTGAGCATGAAGAACGCCGAGGCAAGAAGAACAACATCGTCGCTTGATACTGGTGGAATTGGAGCCAAAACAATTCGTTTAATTTTGGCAGATGAAATCTTTCCGCCAAAATTTTCAACTCCCTCCTAAACTGAACAGCCCGCCATAGAGTAGCAGCTCGACCAGCACCCGTACGATGTGCTCAAGCGCGTGGACACCACCGTCATCGAGGTGCATGCTGCAGTCTGCGAGCGCGCCGCCTTGCACGAGTGTGTCGCCGTCCGCGGGCGCGCCGCACACCTGGAACACATCGCCTAGCTGCAACACGTTGTCGTCAGTTAGCGCCCTGTCTTCCACAAGTGCATCATCGTCCACGAGCGGGAGCACGCTTCGGTACGCGAGCTCGATGTCGTCCACGTCAAGCAAGCTTTCATCCATGGTCTCACTAGGGTTGTCTATCCTACCACAACCACAATGGGTGCATTTCATCCATGGAGATGTACGGGATGTAGCAGAGATGGGAGAATGGGAAGGTGAGATGGGACCGGTGGGGACTAGGGAGGAGAGTAAGAGGTAGGAGGCTGGCTGCCTTGGGAAGGCGCGAAGGACATGCATGGGAGAGAGAGATGGGAGTAACTGCAGGCATGCGTGCGAGCGAACATAAAGGAGGGGTAAAGTTGGAAAGAACAGCCCCAACACGCTAATACGCAGAGCATTGTGGGAAAAATGGATTTTTCTTAAACGCAGACTAAAAAGGACCGAAGGGAGTAGTAAGGTACCCGTGCGTTGCACCGAAGAGTGAAATGCATTGATCGGGGAGTTGTTTATTTTGACAAAGGATGTGGGGGTCATCCCATGTGTAACGGGTATCGATAGGTTTCTTCGGATATTATTTCATCTCGAGAGCTCACAAACATCCGGGTGAAATAGATTAAAGGTATCTTTTGCAAACAAAAGCATTCAACTGTTCAACCTGCATCCAAAACTTGTGAAGAAATAACACTTATTGTGCTTTGCAAGAAATGATCTTTAAGAATCAGTTTTTGAGTATCGATTGTTATACATGTTGGCTACAGATGACATGGCACTTTCTTATAGTCAACAGTTGGCTATACTATTAAGTAATATTAACCATGCCCTTATACACCTAGACGGAGGGATTAAATCAGGATGACTTGCAAGCGGGCAGAGGAGATGTAAGAAATGGTTCATCGTAACTCTTTCACCAGTACTGTAGTAACAATTCATACATGGAAGATTCTAGACTAAACCATAAACGGATACACTTTTATTCATGCGCAATACTCCAATAGAGCAAGATCCTCCATGGAAGTCTCCACATGCTTAGACAGCGGATTACATTGAGCGAAGACTAATGATCAACAGTTAACTTGGTAATGCATATGTCCAGGTGAACCTCCTTGGATTTCAAACAGGAAGGACAGAAACACATAAGGTGCAACGGGAGCAGCACCGTTGGCGTTGAGATTGTCGCCCATGTCCAAACACCATGTAGACACGGTCTTTGAGCATGGTCCGTAGTCGTTCCACGCTCGGGCATTGAAGTTTGTAACTATTTTAGATTAGAATATACTACTCCTCCGGTGCTAGTAGTAGAGCAGAGTCCTACTCTACTACTCTACTCAAGCAAGTTGTCTGGCATCGATATGACCCTACGCTGCTGGTATGTGTCTCGTAAGTCAAGCAGCGTGCTGTAGTCATCGTCACCTGTGTACTTCCCACAGCACATATTCGCTTCTCCATCTTTGTCCGCACATAATCTCGTCCAATCTTCCATCCCCGCTAAGGCGCCTCTGTAACACCCACGATGCGGCTATATCTCCCACGTGTCGGAGCACGACTTAGAGGCATCACCGCATTGTAGGCATGTCGCAAGAGGGGTAATATTTACACATCCCATGTACTGAATAAGAAAGAGGTACAGAGTTGGCTTACAATCGCCACTTCACACAATACATAAATATAACACTACAATCATCCAGATACAATCAAGGTCCGACTACGGAACCAAAATAAAGAAAACCCCAAATGCATAAGATCCCCGATCGCCCCAACTGGGCTCCACAACTGATCGTCTGGAAAGGAAACATAGTAACGTTCTGAGTCCTCATCAAACCCCCACTTGATTTCAGTCGCATCTCCTGGAATGGAATCATTGGCACCTGCATCTGGTTTTGGAAGTAATCTGTGAGTCACGGGGACTCAGCAATCTCACACCGTCACGATCAAGACTATTTAAGCTTAAGGGTAGGTAAAAGGTGTGAGAGGTGGAGCTGCAGCAAGCACTAGCATATATGGTGGCTAACATATGCAAAAGAGAGCGAGAAGAGAAGGCAAAGCACGTTCAAGAATCTATGATCAAGAAGTGATCCTAGGAATATTTACGTTCAAGAATAACACGAGACCGTGTTCTCTTCCCTGAATCCACCGAAAAGAGACCATCACGGCTACACACGCGGTTGATCCATTTTAATTAAGTTAAGTTTCAAGTTTTCTACAACTGGACATTAACAAATTCCCATCCGCCCATAACCGCGGGCATGGCTTTCGAAAGTTCAAAACCCTGCAGGGGTGTTCCAACTTAGCCCATCACAAGCTCTCACGGTCAACGAAGGATATTCCTTCTCCCAGGACAGCCCTATCAGACTCGGAATCCCGGTTACAAGACATCTCGACAATGGTAAAACAAGACCAGCAAAGCCACCCGAATGTGCCGACAAATCCCGATAGGAGCTGCACATATCTCATTCTCAGGGCACACCGGATTGTCCAAACTTCCGGTAGGCCAGCCTAGAGTTGCCCCTGGTGGCAACAGGCGGCTGACAAGTTGGACCAACACTCAGAGGAGCACTAGCCCGGGGGTTTAAAATAAAGATAACCCTTGAGTCCGTGAAACCCAAGGGAAAAAGGCTAAGTGGCAAATGGTAAAACCAAGGTTGGGCCTTGCTGGAGGAGTTTTATTCAAGGCGAACTGTCAAGGGGTTCCCATTATAACCCAACCGTGTAAGGAACACAAAATCAAGGAACATAACACCGGTATGACGGAAACTAGGGTGGCAAGAGTGGAACAAAACACCAGGCATAAGGCCGAGCCTTCCACCCTTTACCAATTATATAGATGCATTAAAGTAGACAAGGTATAATAATAATATCCCAACAATAAACATGTTCCAACAAGGAACAAACTCCAATCTTCACCTGCAACTAGCAACGCTATATGAGGGGCTGAGCAAAGCGGTAACATAGCCACACAACGGTTTGCGAGGACAAGGTGGGTTAGAGGTTTGACATGGCAATATGGGAGGCAAGATATAGCATGTGGTAGGTATCGCGGCAAAGGCATAGCAAAAGAGCAAGCAACTAGCAAGCAAAGATAGAAGTGATTTCGAGGGAATGGTCATCTTGCCTGCAAAGTTCTCCGAGTTGACGTAAGCTTGATCCTCGTAAGCGTTCTCAACGGGTTCCTCGATCACGTACTCGTCCCCCGGCTCTACCCAAAGCAAGAACACAAGAAAAGGGAACCACAATCAACCACGGTGCAATGCGCAAGCAACATGATGCAAAACATGGCATGCTATGCGGGATGTGATATGCAATGCATATGCGTGCTCCGGAAGAAAAATATTGAACCAGGCCTCAACTTGGAAAACCAAGAGCGCCGCTGGAAAGATGAGTTGATTTCGGTCGAAATCGATATAAAGATCACCGGAATCGGATGCACGGTTTGCAAATGGCAAGCAAAACAATAATGGCACTATTCTGCGATTAACAGCACGATGCCATCTAAAATGCAACAAGAAACTAAGCTACTGCACTCTAACATAATAACAAAGCACATGGCAGTGATCCACTCAAGATTCTTGACAAAATATGAACACTGAGCTATGGCTAAATCACACAATAGCAGGTTCAAACAAGCATGGCAAAAGTGCAAAAAATATCAGGTTCACAGACTTAGTGAAAATAACATGTCAGGATTTAACATCAGGAAGCAATGTTTAGAGAAAGATAACAACATGCTACAGGAACATATCATGGCAAAGCAAGGCATGACATGAAACTACTCAAAGCATATAACAAAAGTCCCTTACTGACCATAAGCCAAAAAGGATCCGAAGACATGATGGAACCCATGTAAAGATAGCAAGTTTCGTTAACAGATTCATACTTAGCAGAAAAACTGGACATGGCATAAACAGAGTTACGTAGGCATGTTTGCGAGCTCGACGCACTCACTACAAGGAATTGCATGACAAACTAAGCATACACCCAGCAATAAGGCATATTCAAGAAGCTAAACATGGCAAGAACAATCTCATAGCATGCATGGATCAACTACAACAACCTAGGCAAAATTGAATAACATGTAAACAATCTGTCAGAAACATTTTATAGCAAAAGTAGAGCAAGATTGAGTCATGCTAGGTTACTCCATAATTTCAAACAACGACATGGATGTATAGAGCATAACAATAGCTCAAAATCATCCTTACTGAACATGCCCAAAAGAGGCATGGATCACTCTGTAGCAACATGAATACATGGCACAAAAATAACATCAGGGAAATGACTCAGAAGAATTCTAAGTCCCTGAAATCAGCAACATCATGAGAGCTAATTTGCATGCTTGTTCTAGTCACCACATTGACCACAAAAATATATGGCATACACCCCTGTAAAGATGGCATGGCATAGCCCAAAACACATGTAGGGCTCAAGTTCATAGGAGGCACACATTAAACATGGCAAAAATGACAAATGTTCATAATCTGTTAGGAAACATAAACTAACATTACATAGCACTCTTGCAACAGCATTTTAGGCATCAAGATGGACTCAAACAAGCATGTTGCAATGGAATGAAATGAAGAGCACATCCAGACGAACAATTCGATATATTACACGCCCAAGACGAAGATACGTATGCAAAGTTATGCTGCGATGAACATGCCATAAAAATAACCAGAAAAAGGACTTAGGGAAAATTAACCTAGGGTTTACTGTAGCCAGATCTGGACGCATGCGAACCGAGGTGGCCGGATCCTCTCGCCGGAGTTGATCGATGCGGTGGCCGGAGCTTGAGGTGGCGAGGAGGGGCGTCGGGGCAGCCGGATCTGGCACCGGACGCCGAGGGCGGCGAGGTGGCGCGGCTCGCGCGGCGCGGGCGGCGACCGGCGAAGTGGGCGCGGGCGACGCGAACGTCGAGGCGGCGGGGTGTGGGAGGCCGGCGACGAGAAAGATCAATCTAGTAGGCCAAACCAAACTGATAATTCGAAGAGACTTGCAAAGATAACCAATCATACATAAAAGAATTCAGAGAAGATTCAAATATTGTTCATACATAGACTTGATCATAAACCCACAATTCATCGGTCTCAACAAACACACCACAAAAAGAAGATTACATCGAATAGATCTCACAAGAGAGGGGGAGAACATTGTATTGAGATCCAAAAAGAGAGAAGAATCCATCTAGCTAATAACTATGGACCCGTAGGTCTGAGGTGAACTACTCACACTTCATCGGAGGGGCTATGGTGATGATGTAGAAGCCCTCCGTGATGGATACCCCCTCCGGCGGAGCTCCGGAACAGGCCCCAAGATGGGATCTCGTGGATACAGAAAGTTGTGGCGGTGGAACTAGGGTTTGGGCTCCGTATCTGATCGTTTGGGGCTACGTAGGTATATATAGGAGGAAGGAGTACGTCGGTGGAGCAACAGGGGGCCCACGAGGGTGGAGGGCGCGCCTGGGGGGGGGGGGTAGGCGCGCCCCTACCTCGTGGCCTCCTCCTTTGTTTCTTGACGTAGGGTCCAAGTCTCCTAGATCATGTTCGGTGAGAAAATCACGTTCCCGAAGGTTTCATTCCGTTTGGACTTCGTTTGATATTCATTTTCTTCGAAACCCTAAAATAGGCAAAAAAATAGCAATTCTGGGCTGGGCCTCCGGTTAATAGGTTAGTCCCAAAAATAATATAAAAGTGGATAATAAAGCCCAATAATGTCCAAAACAATAGATAATATAGCATGGAGAAATCAAAAATTATAGATATGTTGGAGACGTATCAAGCATCCCCAAGCTTAATTCCTGCTCGTCCTCGAGTAGGTAAATGATAAAAAAAGAATTTTTGATGCGGAGTGCTACTTGGCATAATTTTAATGTAATTCTTCTTAATTGTGGTATGAATATTCAGATCCAAAAGATTCAAGATAAAAGTTCATATTTACATAAAAATAATAATACTTCAAGCATACTAACTAGGCAATTATGTCCTCTCAAAATAACATCGCCAAAGAAAGTTCATCCCTACAAAATCATATAGTTTAGTCATGCTCCATTTTCGTCACACAAGAATGCTCTCATCATGCACAATCCCGATGACAAGCCAAGCAATTGTTTCATACTTTAGTAATCTCAAACCTATAAACTTTCACACAATATATGAGCGCGAGCCATGGATATAGCACTATGGGTGGAATAGAATATGATGATGGGGGTTATGTGGAGAAGACAAAAAAGGAGAAAGTATCACATCAATGAGGCCAATCAATGGGCTATGGAGATGCCCACGATTGATGTTAATGCAAGGAGTAGGGATTGCCATGCAACGGATGCACTAGAACTATAAATGTATGAAAGCTCAACAAAAGAAACTAAGTGGGTGTGCATCCAAATTGCTTGCTCACGAAGACCTAGGGCACTTGAGGAGGCCCATTGTTTGAATATACAAGCCAAGTTCTATAATGAAAAATTCCCACTAGTATATGAAAGTGACAAAACAAAAGACTCTCTATCATGAAGATTATGGTGCTACTTTGAAGCAAAAGTGTGGAAAAAGGATAGTAGCATTGTCCCTTCTTTATTTTTATTTTTTTTTCATTTAGCCTTTTTTTATTTGGCCTTTCTATTTTTTTAGGACAATGCCCTATGAATGATGGTCATCACACTTCTATTTATCTACAACTCAAGAATTACAACTCGATACTTAGAACAAGATATGACTCTATATGAATGCCTCCGGTGGTGTACCGGGATATGCAATGAACCAATAGTGACATGTATGAAAGAATTATGAACGGTGGCTTTGCCACAAATACTATGTCAACTACATGATCATGCTAAGCAATATGACAATGATGAATGTGTCATGATAAACGGAATGGTGGAAAGTTGCATGGCAATATATCTCGGAATGGCCATGGAAATGCCATAATAGGTAGGTATGGTGGCTGTTTTGAGGAAGATATAAGGAGGTTTATGTGTGAAAGAGCGTATCATATCACGGGGTTTGGATGCACCGGCGAAGTTTGCACCAACCCTCAATGTGAGAAAGGGCAATGCACAGTATCAAAGAGGCTAGCAATGATTGAAGGGTGAGAGTGCGTATAATCCATGGACTCAACATTAGTCATAAAGAACTCACATACTTATTGCAAGAATCTACAAGTCATCAAAAACCAAGAACTACGTGCATGCTCCTATGGGGATAGATTGGTAGGAAAAGACCGTCGCTCGTCCCCGACCGTCACTCATAAGGAAGACAATCAAATAACACCTCATGTTTCAAATTTGTTACATAGCGTTTACCATATGTGCATGCTACGGGACTTGCAAACTTCAACACAAGCATTTCTAAAATTCACAATTACTCAACTAGCACGACTTTGATATTATTACCTCCATATCTCAAAACAATCATAAAGCATCAAACTTCTCTTAGTATTCAAAACACTCATAAGAAAAAATTTATTAATCTTGAACACCTAGCATATTAGGATTATTTGAGAAAATTACCATGCTATTTAAGACTCTCAAAATAATCTAAGTGAAGCATGAGAGATCAATAGTTTCTATAAAACAAATCCACCACCGTGCTCTAAAATATATAAGTGAAGTACTAGAGCAAAACTATATAACTCAAATGATATAAGCGAAGCACATAGAGTATTCTAACAAATTCCAAATCATGTATGGCTCTCTCAAAAGGTGTGTACAGCAAGGATGATTGTGGTAAACTAAAAATCAAAGAATCAAATCATACAAGACGCTCCAAGCAAAACACATATCATGTGGTGAATAAAAATATAGCTCCAAGTAAAGTTACCGATAGAAGTAGACGAAAAGAGGGGATGCCTTCCGGGGCATCCTCAAGCTTTGGCTTTTAGGTGTCCTTAAATTATCTTGGGGGTGCCATGGGAATCCCCAAGCTTAGGCTCTTGCCACTCCTTGTTCCATAATCCATCAAATCTTTACCCAAAACATGAAAACTTCACAACACAAAACTTAAAGTAGAAAATCTCGTGAGCTCCGTTAGCGAAAGAAAACAAAAAACCACTTCAAGGTACTGTAATGAACTCATTCTTTATTTATATTGGTGTTAAACATACTGTATTACAACTTCTCTATGGTTTATAAACTATTCTACTAGCCATAGATTCATCAAAATAAGCAAACAACGCACGAAAAACAGAATCTGTCAAAAACAGAACAGTCTGTAGTAATCTATAGCTAGCGCAATATCTGGAACCCCAAAAATTCTAAAATAAATTTCTGTACGTGAGTAATATATCTATTAATTATCTTCAAAAATAATTAACTAAATACCACTTTCCAAATAAAAATGGCAGCAGTTCTCGTGAGCGCTAAAGTTTCTGTTTTTTACAGCAAGATATCAAGACTTTCCCCAAGCCTTCCCAACGGTTCTACTTGGAACAAACACTAATTAAACACAAAAACACAACCTAAACGGAGGCTAGATAAATTATTTATTACTAAACATGAGCAAAAATCAAGGAATAAAAATAAAATTGGGTTGCCTCCCAACAAGCGCTATCGTTTAACGCCCCTAGCTAGGCATAAAAAGCAAGGATAGATCTAGGTATTGCAATCTTTGGTAGGAAATCCATAAGTGGCTCTCATAATAGATTCATAAGGTAATTTAATTTTCTTTCTAGGAAAGTGTTCCATGCCTATCCTTAACGGAAATTGGAATCTAATATATCCTTCCTTCATATCAATAATTGCACCAATCGTTCTAAGGAAACGTCTACCAAGAATAATAGGACATGAAGGATTGCAATCTATGTCAAGAAGAATAAAATATACGGGTACATAATTCGTATTTGCAACAATAAGAACATCATTAATTCTTCCCATAGGTTTCTTAGCAGTGGAATCCGGAAGATGCAAGTTTAGAGAGCAATCATCAAAATCACGGAAACCTAACAAATCGCACAAAGTCCTTGGAATCGTGGAAACAGTAGCACCCAAATCACATAAAGCATAAAAATTATGATCTTTAATTTTAATTTTAATAGTTGGTTCCCAGTCATCATAAAGTTTTCTAGGGATAGAGACTTCCAATTCAAGTTTTTGTTCATAAGATTGCATCAAGGCATCAATGATATGTTTAGTGAACGCTTTATTTTGACTATAAGCGTGAGGAGAATTTAGCACGGATTGCAACAAGGAAATACAATCAATCAAAGAGCAATTTTCATAATGAAATTCCTTGAAATCCAAAATAGTGGGTTTAGCAACATCAAGGGTTTTAATTTCTTCAATCCCACTTTCATCAATTTTAGCATCAAGATCTAAAAACTCTGTCGGGGGTTTGGTGCGACATATGCCAACGGATGGCTTATCATGGTGGGGGCGAGTAGAACGTCGCCGGTGCCTGGAAACGGGATGAGGCGAAGACATGCACGCCGGTGAATCTTACCCAGCTTCGGGGCTCTCCGGGGAGATAATACCCCTACTACTGCTCTGCGGGGTCTCCGCATGATCACTATGGCGAAAGTGTTTACACGGTTGCTCCTTGAGCTGTTTTCTGGTGGTGGGAGAGGGCAAGGCTAGCTCTCTCCCTTCTATACGGTCTGGTCTAGAGCTAATGGGTTCCAACCCTTTGCATGGGTGCCCTGGGGGGTTTATATAGGCCTACCCCCCAGGGGTACAATGGTAATCCGGCAGGATGCGGGCCCAGCCGTCAGTGCCTCTGGCCTCCGTCTTCTCTGCCGACCGCTGGGGCCCGCCGACTGGCCTGGTACGGAGCCGACAGGCCGCGTCCACCGCGGGCGGGTCTTGCCGGCTGCTGATTACTGTAGCCGTGCTTCTGACAACGTGGGCTTGATCATGAGGTCGTGGCAACAGCCCCGCCGCCTGGCGGGCGATCACTGTTGCCACTCCCCATCACGTCTTGATTAATGGCGCGTGGGCCCCGGGGGAGGGCTCGGCCGACTCCCCCGGGCCGACTCCCGACGGGTCCGACTGGTGGTTCTCCTGCCGTCTCCCGAGGTCTCACTGACTGGTGGGGCCTGCTGCCTCCAGGCTGTACAGACAAGCCGTCGTGGGTTTAGGATTCGGCCCTGCGGTGCTGATGTCAGGGCCGGCATGGCAACAGTGCCACGCCGCGCGGAGATCTTCTGGGGTACGGTGTGCTGTGGCCATGCCTGCCCTTGGTGAGGGGCGGGGGTGGGCTTCGTTGTAGCCATGCCCCTGCCTCGTCCCCTTTGATGAGGTCATGGGGTTATTTGGAGTCGCAGGCTGACTCCCCAAAGCCGGCTTCTCTGGAAGTCATCCCTGGGACTCGGCTGTGAGCGGGCAGTCGGCCGCCTTGCCGTCGACTCCTCAGGAGGCGGCTCTTTGTCCTGGGGTCTTGAGGGGCGCAGCCTGCCCCAATGTCTTGAAAGGTTATGGGACTCGGGTTGGCCTACCCGTGGCCCATTACTCTGACGGTAGTCCCCGAAGCTGGTGAGGCATCGCGGATGATCGGCCGAGAAGCCTCAGAAGTTTCTCTTTCCGGGTGCTCAACACATGGTCTTTGATTGACTTCTGCCGGTCCGACTAGAAGGGGTCGGACTTGCTCAACTCGGACTCACTCAATTCCGAATCGCTCAGTATTTTGAACGCCGCGGCGGGATTTAAGTGGCGTGCTAGCTAAGCCTCCAGGCCGCCTCCCGTTCTAGGCCTGTCACGCGAGGGCACGTGGCTAGGCCGTCCTGCCAGCCTACGCGCGCGACGGGACAGGTCCATAGGCGGGGCCCGCCACTACCGCGCCTCGGCGCCCGTGCGGATCCGCTGCGGCCCCGGTGGATGAATGGGATTCCCGTGGAGTTACTATGCGCAGTAACTTTATTGTGGATCGTGGGGGTCGTGGGGTTGTGGGCGCAGTAAATCCCCACGTCCGCCCCCTCGGCTTCGTAGCCCACGAGGCTATAAGTAGGGGGGAGAGGGGGGCACGCGCGCCCCTCCTTCCCACTACTCCTCGTTCTCTTCATCCTTGCTGCTCCTCGCTCTCCTCCTTCCTCTTCTCTTCTTCGCTCCGTCGCACGCCCAAGCTCCAACGAACGCTGCGGCGACAGCTCGCGATGAGTTCTTCCTCCACCGCTGCGCCTCCCCCAGTGCGCTCTGGCACCTGGGACGGCTCCGAAGTTCATGAATACCACGTCGAGTTCCTCCGCCGGACTCGTCGGATCCCCGGCGAGGATCACGTGCAGGTGCGTCTTGCGCCAAAGGGGGAGATTTCCCCCGTGCCGCAGGAGGGCGAGCGGGTTATCTTCCGCTCACACTGCCTGCGCGGGTTGGGGCTGCCGGCGAGCAGTTTCTTCCAGTCCTTCCTCGAGTTCTACGGCCTCCAGCCACACCACCTCACCCCCAACGCAGTGGTGCTGCTGTCCGCCTTCGTGGCCATGTGCGAAGGCTTCCTCAGAGTCCTCCCCACCCTCGAGCTCTGGGGGGAGTTTTTCTTTTCCAAGCTCGGCACCCAGGCCGCGGGCGTGCCGGCTCAGTGCAGCGCTTTCATCGTCGTGCGAAGGTCGGGGGCCGACAATCCCTTCCCCTCCATCTCGCTGATCAAGTCGGTGAAGATGTGGCAGAGATCCTACTTCTATGTTAAGAACGCCTCCGCGAGGGGGGACTGGGTCAACCTGCCGGCTTTCAAAGCCGGCCCGCCGGCTGGGCGACTGCCCAACTGGTCGTACCAGGCCAAGTCGCTGACACCTGCGGGAGCCGGCGCCATAACGCGACTCCGAGTGCTGACGCACTCGGAGGGTCTGACTAGTCCGGACCTGCTGGCTGCCTTCGTTTCGCGCCGAGTTCTCCCACTCCAAGGCCGCCCCCATATGATATGCCAGATGAGCGGGCACCGCGACCCGAGTCGGATGTGCACCAAGGACATGCCTCACGAAGAGGTGGCCTTCATGGTGAACTACCTCTCGGACAGCAGGCTCCTGGAGGACTGGCGGTTCGGCAAGGAGCCGTACTCCCGCGCCAACCCACCGCCCGTGGTGAGTCGCCTTTCTTTTTTTTCTTTGGATCTTCTTCTTGCCGAGTTTTGTTTTGACTAGTCGGCTTTGGTTAGAATCCCCTCCTCCACCCACCAACCGGCACCTCGGGGCCGGCCCGCGAGTTCCTTGCCGACCGGGCGGAGAGCGACGTCAACGACCCCGATCTGGGGGCGGCGGCTCTGGAAGATGACGCCGAGGGAGGAGGAGGAACAGCAGGCGACTTCAGGCCCTCGGCCACTTTCGCCGACTGGCCTGACGAAGACGTCGAGGGAGAAGTCGCCCCTCGCCATCGGCCAGGAGCCAGCCAGCCTGGCGCGGGCTCTTCTGTTGCGCCGGGCGCTCCAGGCGGCCGAAAGAAGCGCAGGGCCATGCCGACCTTGTTCGGCAGTCGGCCGAAGAAGCCCAAGGGTTCAGCTGTGGCGACCCAGCGGGACGAGGCGGCCGCGAAGGCCATCCGCTTCCGTAAGGAAGTGAAGAAGCCGCCATTGGTCTCCGTGTAAGTATTCTGTCTTCAAAGTTTTATTCTTTCTTTGTGACTTTGTCTAAGTCTCTGCTTGCCCCTCTTGCTTCAGGGCTCCCCTCTCTCTTGAGAGGGTCACCGCCACCTCCGTCATGGGGTCAGCGGAGACTTCCGCCACCACTCGGCGGATTGACCCCACTGCTGACCTCCGGGAGGCGACGGAGCGGAATGCGCAGGAGAAGCGCAACGAAGAAGAGGCCCTCCACCTGGATAAGGCGGAGGCCGATAGGGCGGAGGCCTCCGCCAAGAAAAAACTGGCAGAGGCCGAAGCCGCCGTCGCGGCGAAGCAGCAGGCCGAGGAAGCCGCACGCTGCCAGTCGGTGGTTCTCGTTACCCCGTTGAACTCTGCGCCACCGCCTCCGGAGTTCATGGGGCAGACTGAGGAAGCCGGCGGGGAGAACCCCGTCGTGGAGGGGGAGGGCGGCGACCGCTCTACGCCGGATGTGAACGTTCGCCGCCGCCTCCGTCGCCATCTGAAGGTGCGCAGGGCGAGCAGCCGGCAGGCCCTCCGGTGCCGCCGACCGAAGACGAGGCCGTGGCGAGGCTACTCCTTCAAGTCGGCTCGCCAACACGCCGCCGTCTGGAGAAGGCGACTTCGGCACCCCGCCCCCTGGAAGCCGGCGCCGCCAGCTCGGCGATCCTAGACGCCGAGGCGACGAGCGGCGCGCCCATTGGGTGGGTGCGAGGAGGCGGCACAGGGCCGCTAAACCAGGCGCTTCTGGACGTCCAGGTGAAGCTTCATGCCGAGGGCGACGCTCTCCAGAATTGCACCAAGGCGTACCTGGCGTCGCAGGCAGCCCTCCGGGTATGTTTTTCCTTTGGCCTTTGTTTTCCTTGTTCCTCTCTATGGGGGTGCGCCAGCGCACCCACTGGGTGTAGTCTCCGAGTTTCAGGCTGGCTGCTGAGCAGGCAGCCCGGAACTCCAATTGATGAACTTTGGGTGTTAACTTTTTGTCTGAAACTTTCGTCGCGGGATTACCACAACCTCCGCGTCACTGCCTTCAACCGTAACGTCGAAGAGCTGGGCAAGCGGAGCGCCGATCTGTCGGAGAGCCGGAGTAAGTACTTTTGCTTCTTTGCGGGGGCGCGCTTGCGCACCCGCGGGCTGTAGTCCTCGAGATTCGGGCCGACTGCTGAGCAGTCGGGCCGGATCTCCCCGGTGACCTTCTTTACTGATGACTTGACGCCTTCTTTCTTTCTTCTTCTCAGGGGCCAACGCTGCTCTTCAACAGCAGCTGAGCGACGCCAACTCTGCTTTGCACGCCAAAGAGGAGGAGTGTGGCAAGCTCGCCATGGAGCGCGATCTGCTGGCCACTCAATTGGCAGAGCAGAAGGAGCTACTTGTGAAGACGCAGAGGGAGGCGGAGGAGACGAAAACCGCCCTCCTGGCCGAGTTCGCGAGCGAGCGCTCCTCCTGGTCTGACAAGGAGGCGCTGCTGTCCTTCGGCTTCCACGAGATTGAAGACATCGTTGATGGTGAGTTTCTTTATTTTCTTTCTTCGAGCTGCCGAGTTAAATCATGCCGACTCCTGGTTTTTGACTTGCTTCTTCGTTTCTTCGTGTCTTTGCAGACTTCTTCCCTGGGCAGTCGCAGGCCGCCATCCAAGCCATCGGGGCTGACCGTGAAGGTCGGAGGGCGGAGGGCGCAGAGATAGCCGCCGATGCCCCCCGAACTCTTGATGAGCACATCCTGAGCATCAAGGCTCGCCTTCGGCCGGCTCACCGGATGCTGCGCCGGCTTCAGCGTGTCGGTGCCCAGGCAATTGCCGCCCTGTGGCCGGATATGTAGGCTCCATGCACCCCCAGCCTGACGGCCGACTGGCTGGAGCTCGCGGCTGGTCGTCTTGAGGCCTGGAAGGGCTCTTCGGCCCGAGCTGGAGCGCGCCGGGCCTTGGAGTTCGTCAAGGCATGGTATCCGGGGCTGGACCTAGACCGGCTGGCCACGCTTCGGTCGGAGGCCCAGCCGGAGCTGGCAGCCGCAGAAGACGCCCTCGTCAAGCGTGCTGCGGCGATCGCTGAGTACACCGACACCAGCATCTTCGTCCCTGAGCGGTATGAAGACGGCGAGGAGGTACCGCCGGAGTGGTTTGGGATGAATCCAGACTACGGCGAGGACTCGGCGGAGGTGATTGGCTCTAGCGTCGAGGAAGAGGGCGAGGCGGAGGACGGAGGCGAGGCGGAGGCCCCAGAAGACGGAGCAGACGGCCAGCCTCAGCTCGACCGTGCCTCTAGCAACGAGCCGCGTGCGACCGACCCGACTGCCGTCGGAGGCGATCAAGCCGAGACTAGCCAGCCGGCCGCCCCGACGCCTGGCGCTGGCCCCTCCTCCGACCCTTCGAATCCGTCTACTGCTTCCTGAGCTGCCGCTGTATCTTTGTTTTGTCTGCTTCAGTAGTCTTTGAAGAACTTGTTAATTCACACAATTCCACCCGCGGGGTGTATTTTGAACCTCTGCTCGAAAATTCGGCCAAGGGCCTATGTTATGTAAATATATTTATCTGAGTTCTATCTTGTCTTGCTCATTGCTCTTTTGGCTTTTTTCCTTTGCGGCTTTCTCTTAGTTGCCTGCCTTGCCAATTGGACAGCCGCTCTGCGGACTGTCGCTGGATCAAGTGCTAGGCTACTTTGGGAAAGCAAGTACTTAGCCGTTTTCAAGATTTTTTGAGCAAGTTAGATAGAAGACGGCAATCCGACTATCCGAGAGTCGGTTTGCGAGAAAGGCTGCAAGCTGTCTTGAGCTATGTTTTATGCTTTGAGTCCTTAGCCATTTTTCATGTGAATGCCCATTCTACCTTAATGCTGCCCACCGTACAGTCGCTCTGTGAGCTGCGGCTTCTGACAGGAGACGGTTTAGGCGTTTACACACTACTTGTCCGACTGCAGGAAGCATTTCATAGTGCAAGGCGGCAAGTCCCCGGGCCGACTTGTCGAGCCCGGTGCCAAACGGCACAAAAAGGAGTAACATACTCGCAGTCATCATTTTTATCATACAGACAAAAGAGGGCAGTCCCCGAGCTCGCCTCGGGCGGCCCGAAGTCTTGGTACTTTAATACAAAAGGTAGCATGGTACATACTGCATCAACTGTAAAATCTTCGGAGGAGATTTGCATTCCATGGCCGCTCTGTCTCCTTGCCGGAGTCGTCCCTCTTGCATGCTCGGGGCTTCTGAGCGTCTATCAGGTAGTAGGAATCGTTGCCCGGTACTTTGCTGATGATAAAAGGGCCTTCCCAAGGCGTCGACAGCTTGTGTTGGCCGGCTGTTCGCTGGATCAGCCGGAGCACAAGGTCGCCTTCTTGGAAAGATCTTGGCCTGACCTTCCTATTGTGGTATCAGCGCAGGCTCTGCTGGTAGATGCTGGACCGGCTGAGTGCCAACAGCTGGCCCTCTTCCAGCAGATCGACGCCATCTTGTCGTGCTTCTTCTACTTCCTCCTCTGTGTACATGGTGACTCATGGGGAGTCGAACTCTATGTCCATTGGGATGACGGCTTCGGCACCGTAGACGAGGAAGAAGGGCGTGAAGCCGGTTGACTTGTTTGGAGTCATGCGCAGACTCCAAAGGACGGCTGGCAGCTCGTCGAGCCAGCAGCCGGCCGAGCGCTCTAGAGGCTCGATCAGCCGAGGCTTGATGCCGGACAGGATGAGGCCGTTTGCTCGCTCCACTTGGCCGTTTGACTGCGGATGGGCGATGGACGCTAGGCCCAGTCGGATGCCCTGTGTTGCGCAGAAACGGGCCAAGGCGCCTTTGGCGAAATTTGTGCCGTTGTCGGTGATGATGCTATGTGGTATGCCGTACCGAATTGTGATATCGGAGATGAAAGTTACGGCAGTTGGACCGTTCAACTTCTTGATTAGCTTTGCTTCTATCCACTTGGTGAACTTGTCCACTACGACAAGTAAGTGAGTTAAACCACCTCGTGCTGTTTTGAATGGTCCCACCATGTCTAGACCCCAAACTGCGAAAGGCCAGGCAATGGGGATGGTCTTGAGTGTAGAAGCTGGCTGGTGCGGCTTGGAGCTGAACTTCTGACACCCTTTGCATCTTTGGACCAGCTCCTTGGCCTCTTCCAAGGAAGTTGGCCAGAAGAAACCATGTTGAAAGGCTTTGGCGACGAGTGCTCTTGAAGCCGCATGGTGGCCGCACTCGCCTTGATGGATGTCTTTGAGAATCGCTTGGCCTTGCTCTGGCTCTACGTAGCGCTGGTAGACACCAGTGACGCTGCGCCTGACCAGCTCTCTGTTGACTATGGTGTACCCTGCCGCTCGGCGTTGTATTTGTCGAGCTGAAGTTTCATCAGTCGGCAGCTCTTTGTTCACCAGGAATTTGAGGATGGGCTGGGCCCATGAGGGTGCTGCTATTTCTTTGACTGCTAGAACTGCGACTTGAACGAGGGCGGTTGGGCTGGGAGGCGGCGGGTTGGAGTCAACAGCCGCTTGCTAGGTTGATGAAGTCCCCAGGCTGACTGGCGCGGTCCTTGGGCCGGGTTCTGGAGTCTTCGAGTCCGCCACCACAGTCCCCGGGCCGGGTTTGGCTGTGGCAGCCTTGGGGTCTTCCGCCAAAATCCTGGTTCCGACTGCCAGAGCTCTAGAGTCGGATCCGGCGTCTTCGGGAGGAGCCGGCACAAAATGGAGTCTGATTCTGGTGAAGGCTTGACAGACGGCTTGAGGAGGCGTTGAAGAGCGACACCAGATGGTATTGCTTGGCGGGTAGAGCCGATTCGTGCCAATGCATCTGCTTGGTCATTGTCATTTCTTGGCACATGGAGGAACTCGCACCCTTCGAAATACCCGCTGAGTTGCTGCACGAGGAAACAGTAGCTCGCCATGTTTGCATCTTTCGCGTCCCAGTCGCCAGATGATTGCTGGACCACTAAGTCCGAGTCACCATAACACAAGATCCGGCGGATGCCAAGCTCTTTGGCAAGCCGGAGCCTGTGAATGAGCGCCTCGTACTCGGCGACGTTATTGGAGGCGGCGAAGTGGATTTGCAGCGCATATTTGAGCTTGTCGCCTTTGGGAGAGGTGAGGACGACGCCGGCTCCCAAGCCAGTGTGCATCTTGGAGCCGTCGAAATGCATCCGCCAATGGGTGGAATCAGGTGCTGGAGGTAGGTACTGGGTCTCGGCCCAGTCGACGAGGAAGTCGGCCAGTGCTTGTGACTTTATGTCGGGGCGGGGCTGGTAGTGGATGGTGTAAGGAGCCAGCTCTATGGCCCACTTGGCCACTCGACCAGAAGCATCTCGGCAAGTGGGGCCGTGCAGACCACCGTGATTGGATGCTCTTGAAAGTAAGGCTTCAATTTCTTGGTAGCAAAGTGTATGCCATAGCACATCTTCTGGTAGTGGGGGTAGTTCTGCTTGGAGGTCGACAGTACCTCGCTCAGGTAATATACCGGTCTCTGGACAGGTAGCGCCTTGCCTTCCTCCTTGCGCTCCACTACAATGACCGTGCTGACTACTCGGCTAGTGGCGGCGATGTACAGGAGCATAGGTTCCTTGGGAGTCGGAGCCGCCAGGACGGGTGGAGTAGTCAGCATCTTCTTCAACTGGTGAAAAGCTTCGTCCGCCTTATGGTTCCACTCGAAAAAAGTGGTCTTCTTCATGAGTTGGTATAAGGTGAGAGCTTTCTCGCCCAGCCGACTGATGAATCGGCTAATGGACGCTAAGCAGCCGATGAACTTCTGCACATCCAGCAGTCAGCTGGGTACCTCCATTCTCTCAATGGCCTTGATTTTTACTGGGTTGCATTCTATGTCGTGTTCAGAGACCAGGAAACCTAGGAGCTGGCTGGCTGGTACTCCGAAGACGCACTTCTCGGGGTTGAGCTTGATCTGGAACCGACGCAGGTTCTCAAAAGTCTCCTTGAGGTCTTCCAGCAGTGTTCCATGCTTTTCTGTCTTCACCACCACGTCGTCCACATAAACGTGGGCGTTCCTGCCGAGCTGCTTGAGGAGGCACTTCTGCATGCAACGCTGAAAGGTGGCGCCGGCGTTCCTTAAGCCGAACGTCATGGTGAGGTAGCAGAAGGCTCCAAACGGCGTGATGAAAGCAGTTTTCAGTCTGTCAGCCGGGTTTAGCTTGATCTGGTGATATCCTGAATATGCATCCAAAAAACTCAACAGCTCGCATCCGGCTGTGGAGTCTATCACCTGATCGATTCTTGGTAAAGCAAATGGGTCCTTGGGGCAGGCCTTGTTGAGGCTCGTGTAGTCAATACACATTCGCCACTGCTTGTTCTTCTTTAGTACCAGGACCGGATTTTCTAGCCATTCTGGAAAGAATACTTCCATAATGAAGTCGGCTGCTAGGAGTCGGGCTATCTCTACTTCGACAACTCTTCTCTTCTCTTTTGATAAGCGGCGCAGGGGCTGTCTGACCGGCTTTGCATCAGATCGGACATGTAACTTGTGCTCGGCGAATTCCGTCGGTACACCTGGCATGTCTTTAGGGGACCATGCAAGATTTCCCGATTCTCACGGAGGAAATCGACGAGCTCGCCTTCCTATTTGTTGTCGAGGTTTGCACCTACAACGGCGTACCTCTCTGGGTGCTCTGGGTCCAAGGGTATCTTCTTTGTCTCTTTGGCCGGCTTGAACGAACCCTCAGCCTCCGACTCTTTTGGGTTGGGCGACACCTCAGGCTGCTTGCCGGCCATCGCCACAACTCGCTCAAGGAGCCGCTTCTCAGCCGCGATTACCAAGGACTCGGCCAGCCGACTGCTCTCTGCTGCGCAAGTAGACGACTTCCAGGAGTCGCCAGCCACAGTCGCTGCAGCCGCCTGCTGCGTCGATCATCAGCCACACTGGTGAACACCACATAGGCTCCATGTTGTTCAGGGTATTCGTCTTGTACCGCGCCGACTGGCCTGACAGCCGGCTGCTGGGGCGGAGGCGGAGACGGCTGCCCAGCGGGCAGGGGAGGCAGGAGGCCGTCTCCCTTGGCGATCCTGGTGAGCCAGTGGCACTTCTGGGTGGTGTGATTCGACGGCTTTGCGCCGCTGTGGAACTTGCAAGGTCCATCCAAGGTCTGCTCATAGGAGAAGGCAGGCAACCAGTTTGGCTTGCCGCCTTTCTGTCGCTTGGGCGGGGGCTGCTCATCTGGCTGCTGGGCTTCAACGGTCGCGACCTGCCGGCTGCTGGAAGCCGGCTGCGGGGCCTTGCGCTTGTTGTCGCCCTGCTGTTGTCGCCGGCCGGCATCTGCCGCCGGAGTTCTTGGAGCTTGAGGAGCCACTTTGCCAGTTGTGCTGATTTGAATTTCCGCCTTCATGGAGGAGTCGGCTGTGGCGTACTTGTCCGCTATGATCAGCAGCTCGTCGAGGGTTTCTGGCTCGCGGCAAAGGAGCTTGTGCTTGAGGAGGGTGCCTTCTCTGCACCTGGCCGTGAAGTACTCGATGTCCTGCACCTCGTGCATGACCTCGCAGGAGTTCCGGAGCTCGGCCCAACGCGTGAGGTAATCGCGAGTCGACTCGTCGGGGCCTTGCACGCACAAGGAGAGCTGACGAGGCTTGGGAGGACGCTTGTACATGCTGGTGAAGTTGTGGACGAACGCTTCGGTGAAGTCGACCCAGCTGTTGATGCTGCGGAGCTTTAGGCTGTTCAGCCATGTCCGGGCCGTGCCCTGGAGCATGAGCGGAACGTACTTTACGGCGACACTCTTGTTGCTGTTTGCTATGCTGACAGCCGTGGAGTAGTCGACTAGCCAGTCTTCCGGCTTCACGGAGCCGGTATACTTGGGCGTGTCTCTTGGGAGTGTCAACCCTCTGGGAAAGGGTTCGTCCCGAATGCGGGGCCCGAAACAAGGCGGACCCAACTCGTCTTCTTCTTCCAGCGCTAAGGATCGGTGGAGTCGGTCGATCCGGTGGCGGGCGTCGTTCTCTCCAACTCCCTCTCGGCGGCCAAGGCGGTCGCCGAGAGTCGGATGGTCAACAGGCGGCGGGGAGACTCGCCTCTCCTTGCGGGGAGGGGGAGGCAGACAGTCGTCCCGTCATTCCACTGCTCTTGGGCGGCCGTCTCGGTCGCGCTCTATGGTAATGCGAGTCCAACTGTGGCTAACAGTCGTCTCCTTGTCTCTTCTTCCTCGGGTGCCGCCAGTCGGCGTCCGAGACGTCGCGCCTTGATCTCGGTGAAGGTCGTCAACGGGCCGTTGAGGCGCCTCCGCGCGGCAGTCGGCCTCGTTCTGCGCGGCAGCCGCGTCGAGAAGCCGCTGGACTCGCTCCATCATGAGGCGGCGTTCTTCGCCCTCGAAATTGTCCAGCTCGTCCGCCGCTGCCTGGGCGGCTCGGATCTTCTCCGCTGGTGTAGCGTACACAGGGCGGCTTGCCCCAAAAAGGTTGGCGATGGCTACGCCGCGCTGCCGGACCGCGCCAAGGCGGCTGGGCCCCGCCGGGGCTGGCGAGCCACCGACGGCGCGATCCATCTCCCGCTGGTAGGCTTCTGACAAGCGCCTCATGCTGGCCAGCTTATTCGCGCCTTCAATGAGCTGAAGGCGGCACGCCTCCAACGTCTCTGCGTCAGCGTCTTCCGGAATGGGCGCAGTTAGGTCTTGCAGCGCCACGCCGAGCGAGTTGTGCGCTCCTCCACCGGGGAGCTCGTCATGACTGATGACTAGCACCTCGGTGACGGTGCTTCCGTTGCTCTCTGCATGGGGGAGATGTTCATCGTAGACCACCACATTGGTGGGGAACGCGTCGAGCGACGCGGTGTCGGAGTCGACTAGCATCGGGTCGGTGGAGCCTACGGTCTCCAAGTCTACGGCAGGCTCGCCGAAAACGTGGAGTTGATCGAGGAGGCCCGCGAGGAGGTTCTCGGGGCCGCTCGCGCCTGCGTTGGATGCAGGTTCGTCGGAGAGGCGGACCTCGCCGACAAGTTCGGCCAAGGAGCTGATCGCGCAGGCGATCTCGACGCCGCTTAGCGCGTCGGCGCAAACTCCGTCTGGCATGCCTGGCTGGCTGCGCTCGCCAGGGAGGAAAAGGGTTCCCGTCCAGAGAAGATCTCCGGGCGGCGGTGCACCAGGCCCCACGGTGGGTGCCAAATGTCGGGGGTTTGGTGCGACATATGCCAACGGATGGCTTATCATGGTGGGGGCGAGTAGAACGTCGCCGGTGCCTGGAAACGGGATGAGGCGAAGACATGCATGCCGGCAAATCTTACCCAGCTTCGAGGCTCTCCGGGGAGATAATACCCCTACTGCTGCTCTGCGGGGTCTCCGCATGATCACTATGGCGAAAGTGTTTACACGGTTTCTCCTTGAGCTGTTTTCTGGTGGTGGGAGAGGGCAAGGCTAGCTCTCTCCCTTCTATACGGTCTGGTCTAGAGCTAATGGGTTCCAACCCTTTGCATGGGTGCCCTGGGGGGTTTATATAGGCCTACCCCCCAGGGGTACAATGGTAATCCGACAGGACGCGGGCCCAGCCGTCAGTGCCTCTGGCCTCCTCTTCTCTGCCGACCGCTGGGGCCCGCCGACTGGCCTGGTACGGAGCCGACAGGCCGCATCCGCCGCGGGCGGGTCTTGCCGGCTGCTGATTACTGTAGCCGTGCTTCTGATGACGCGGGCTTGATCATGAGGTCGTGGAAACAGCCCCGCCGCCTGGAGGGCGATCACTGATGCCACTCCCCATCACGTCTTGATTAATGGCGCGTGGGCCCCGGGGGAGGGCTCGGCTGACTCCCCCGGGCCGACTCCCGACGGGTCCGACTGGTGGTTCTCCTGCCGTCTCCCGAGGTCTCACTGACTGGTGGGGCCTGCTGCCTCCAGGCCGTACAGACAAGCCATCGTGGGTGTAGGATTCGGCCCTGCGGTGCTGATGTCAGGGCCGGCATGGCAACAGTGCCACATCATGCGAAGATCTTCCGGGGTACGGCTTGCTGTGGCCATGCCTGCCCTTGGTGAGGGGCGGGGGTGGGCTTCGTTGTAGCCACGCCCCTGCCTCGTCACCTTTGATGAGGTCATGGGGTTTGTTGGAGTCACAGGCCGACTCCCCAAAGCCGGCTTCTCTGGAAGTCGTCCCTGTGACTCGGTTGTGAGCGGGCAGTCGGCCGCCTTGCCGTCGACTCCTCAGGAGGCGGCTCTTTGTCCTGGGGTCTTGAGGCGCAGCCTGCCCCGATGTCTTGAAAGGTTATGGGACTCGGGTTGGCCTACCCGTGGCCCATTACTCTGACAAACTCCGAATTCTTGGAACGCCTTCTAGGTAAATATGGATCATATTCAGTCCCATCATTATTAAGATTCATATTGCAAAACAAAGATTTAATAGGGGACACATCAATAACTTTTAGATCTTCATCTTTATTTTCATAGGAACTAGAAGAACACGCTCTTATAAAGGCATCTTTCTTAGCACGCATCCTAGCGGTTCTTTCTTTGCACTCATCAATGGAAATTCTCATGGCTTTGAGAGACTCATTGATATCACGCTTAGGTGGAATAGATATAAGTTTCAAAGAATCAACATCAAGAGAAATTCTATCAACGTTCCTAGCCAACTCATCAATCTTAAGCAATTTTCCTTCAATCAAATCATTGAAATTCTTTTGCGAAGTAATAAATTCTTTAATATTAGATTCAAAATCAGAGGGCATATTATTATAATTTCCATAAGAATTGTTGGAGGAATTACCATAATTATTAGAGGGATTACTAGGATAAGGCCTAGGATTAAAATTTCCTCTATACGCATTGTTACCAAAATTGTTCCTACCAACAAAATCCACATCCATAGATTCATTATTATTCTCAATCAAAGTAGACAAGGGCATATCATTTGGATCAGAAGAAACACTTTTACTAGCAAATAATTTCATAAGTTCATCCATCTTTCCACTCAAAACATTAATTTCTTCTATCGCATGCACCTTTTTATTAGTAGATCTTTCAGTATGCCATTGAGAATAATTAACCATAATATTATCTAGGAGTTTAGTAGCTTCTCCTAAAGTGATTTCCATAAAAGTGCCTCCCGCGGCTGAATCTAAAAGATTTCTAGAAGCAAAATTCAATCCAGCATAAAAAATTTGTATAATCATCCACAAATTCAAACCATGAGTAGGGCAATTACGTATCATTAATTTCATCCTCTCCCAAGCTTGTGCAACATGTTCATGATCAAGTTGCGTAAAATTCATAATATCATTTCTAAGGGAGATGATCTTAGCGGGAGGAAAATACTTAGAGATAAAAGCATCTTTGCACTTACTCCATGAATCAATACTATTTTTAGGCAAAGACGAAAACCAAGCTTTAGCACAATCTCTAAGCGAAAAAGGAAATAGCTTCAATTTCACAATATCATTATCCAGATCTTTCTTATTTTGCATATCACACAAATCATCGAAGCTATTTAGATGGGTAGCGGCATCTTCACTAGGAAGGCCAAAAAACGGATCTTTCATGACAAGATTCAGCAAGGCAGCATTAATTTCACAAGATTCAGCATCGGTAAGAGGAGCAATCGAAGTGCTAATAAATCATTGTTGTTGCTATTGGTAAAGTCACACAATTTAGTGTTATCTTGAGCCATCATGACAAGAAAGAAATCCAACACACAAGCAAACAAAAAGCAAGTGAGCAAAAAGGAGGCAAACGGGAAAGAGAGGAAGGATAGAGAGAGAGGGCGAATAAAACGGCAAGGGTGAAGTGGGGGAGAGGAAAACGAGAGGCAAATGGCAAATAATGTAATGCATGAGAAAAGGATTGTGATGGGTACTTGGTATATTGACTTTTGCGTAGACTCCCCAGCAATGCCGCCAGAAATCCTTCTTGCTACCTCTTGAGCACTGCGTTGGTTTTTCCCCAAAGAGGAAGGGATGATGCAGCAAATTAGCGTAAGTATTTCCCTTAGTTTTTGAGAACCAAGGTATCAATCCAGTAGGAGGCTACACGTGAGTCCCTCGTACCTGCACAAAACAAATAAATCCTCGCAACCAACGCGATAAGGGGTTGTCAATCCCTACACGGTCACTTACGAGAGTGAGATCTAATAGATATGATAAGATAATATTTTTGGTATTTTTATGATAAAGATGCAGAGTAAAATAAAAGCAAAGTAAAAGGCAAAGGAAATAACTAAGTATTTGAAGATTAATATGATGAAGATAGACCCGGGGGCCATAGGTTTCACTAGTGGCTTCTCTCAAGAGCATAAGTATTTTATGGTGGGTGAATGAATTACAGTTGAGCAATTGACAGAATTGAGCATAGTTATGAGAATATCTAGGTATGATAATGTATATAGGCATCACGTCCGAGACAAGTAGACCGACTCATGCCTGCATCTACTACTATTACTCCACTCATCGACCATTATCTAGCATGCATCTGGAGTATTAAGTTCATGAAAACAGAGTAACGTCTTAAGCAAGATGACATGATGTAGAGGAATAAACTCATGCAATATGATGAAAACCCCATATTGTTATCCTCGATGGCAACAATACAATACGTGCCTTGCTGCCCCTACTGTCACTGGGAAAGGACACCGCAAGATTGAACCCAAAGCTAAGCACTTCTCCCATTGCAAGAAAGATCAATCTAGTAGGCCAAACTAAACTGATAATTCGAAGAGACTTGCAAAGATAACCAATCATACATAAAAGAATTTAGAGAAGATTCAAATATTGTTCATAGATAGACTTGATCATAAACCCACAATTCATCAGTCTCAACAAACACACCGCAAAAATAAGATTACATCGAATAGATCTCCACAAGAGAGGGGGAGAACATTTTATTGAGATCCAAAAAGAGAGAAGAAGCCATCTAGCTAATAACTATGGACCCGTAGGTCTGAGGTGAACTACTCACACTTCATCGGAGGGGCTATGGTAATGATGTAGAAGCCCTCCGTGATGGATACCCCCTCTGGCGGAGCTCCGGAATAGGCCCCAAGATGGGATCTCGTGGATACAGAAAGTTGCGGCGGTGGAATTAGGGTTTTGGCTCCGTATCTGATCGTTTGGGGCTATGTAGGTATATATAGGAGGAAGGAGTACGTCGGTGGAGCAACAAGGGGCCCACGAGGGTGGAGGGCGCGCCTGGGGGGGTAGGCGCGCCCCTACCTCGTGGCCTCCTCCTTTGTTTCTTGACGTTGGGTCCAAGTCTCCTGGATCATGTTCGGTGAGAAAATCACGTTCCCGAAGGTTTCATTCCGTTTGGACTCCGTTTGATATTCCTTTTCTTTGAAACCCTAAAATAGGCAAAAAAAACAGCAATTCTGGGCTGGGCCTCCGGTTAATAGGTTAGTCCCAAAAATAATATAAAAGTGGATAATAAAGCCCAATAATGTCCAAAACAGTAGATAATATAGCATGGAGCAATCAAAAATTATAGATACGTTGGAGACGTATCAATGGTGTGCCTGCCATCCTGCAATATAGGCCGTCCAATTTATATCTGATGGATAGGAAGGAAACTATGGCAATTTTGCAAAAAGATACCCACACCCCTCTCCACATTTGTAAATAAGGCCTTGCCTCGTTCATCCTTATCTCCCACAACATAAACTACTCATACAAATGCATCTTGATTTTCCGTGCAACGCATGGGCATCTTGCTAGTTCTGAATAAATAACACTGTATCAACGAGCCCCGTCAGACACCAAATTTCTTGGCTTTCGTGCTATAGCTAGATCTTCCCCTCGTTTCTGTTTTCCAACCTGGCGGCGGGTGGGGTGCAGTTTGCCAATAGTCAGTTTTCTCAACGGCGGTCCCACATGAAAGTGAAAATGCTAGGAAACACGCCTTCCCTAGCTATGTGGCGTGCCAGATGGGCCATGGAGTACTCCTGATTCTCGGGCGTGTGGGGGTGCGACGCGAACGCGGCAGGCCTTTTCCTTTTACTGGCAATGTGCTCGTGCATTACGATGGATCCAAAGTAGTAGAATAGTAGTACTTGTTCACAAACTTGAAAGAAATCACTCTTGTTTTGATATACTCCTAGTATATTACTTTTCACTCAAAATATATTTCTCAGGCTGTTTTTATGAGGTGAGGGAGGGATGTGGTTGCTTTCAAGATAATAAAGGGGTTTTCTGCAAATTGGAGCAGAGAAGTGGGCTATTGTTGCAAAAATGCCCCAACTTACCTCACAGCCATTAGATGCAGATCTAATGGTCAAAAATGATGGATGGCAGACACACCACCATCACCAACTGAGTCTTTTATAGGAGTAGCAGTAGAGAAAAATGTATAAATTGTAACATTTGGTTCTACTCCTTGGCATGATCGATAGATACAAATAACGATTGGAAATGCTAGGGCGGGGCTATTTCCGCCAGATAAGCAGGGTACGTATTAGCTAGGTTGGCGCATCATCGGTTTGGTCACATGCGGTCCGACATGTTCTAGTGTTTCTAGCAACATGCCCGTGCATTGCACAAAGTTGATGGAAAAGGTAAGCACAACTTATAAATTGACGGATGGATTACTAGTTACAGTGATGCATAAAATTAAGGAAAGGGATCGCACATGTTGGTATTGACTGGAACGAGAATGCAATAGCTCAATAAGAATTAAGGCCACGATGATGCGATCGTAGTGGTGGTTACATCAGGCAACAATAAAGATGCATCCATCAACGTACAACCTCCTCCTCCTCAACTAGGGCGCCGGGCCACAGACCGACGGCTAAGGAGCGGTTGCTTTTGTGGCGAGGTCAAGGTGCTTCTTAGCAAAGGCATCCAAGGCTTCCAGCCGGTTGAGGAAGGCCAATGCCGTAGCATCCTCAATGGCCTTGTAGATACCTATGTACACGATTTGCACATACATGTGGATGTGTAGGTCGAAGAATTCTTGCAGGGCGAGGCGCCTCGCGGCGAACGCGACCTGCAGGTGGACATTCCTCGTGGAGTCGGCGGGCAGTCGCAGGGCCATCAGTGCTTGAAAGAGGTTCCGGCCATGGAGGCCAATTAGGGTGGCAGGCGATGAGGAGCCCGGGCGCGCGGGCTGGAGGAGTACGGCGATGTCTTCCCCGAGATTCTTGAGGACCGTGAACTTGTTGGTGGTGGCAACGATCATGTGGTCCAACTGAGATTCGTAGTTGGCGTTGACGGCGGCCATCCACCAGCCGGTCGCGAACACCATCTGGAGACGATCCTCAGCGCCATGCCGCAGGCCGGCATCGTGGACCATCTGGCACAGCCCCTTGCCGCTCGTGCGCATCGCCGCCATGGGTCTGGAGTGAGCACTTTTGCGCTTAGTGTAGGTGCTTAGGTAAATGCTTAGGTGCGTACGATGTGGCAGGTGCATTGGAATCGAGGGGCGCCTTTATATGAGTGCAAACTGCGTTGCATTCACATCATGCAGCCTCTTTTCCTGGTCTTCCTCCCATTACTTCCATCATGCACGCACGATGCTAATTGAAGGAGGATGCATCATTGGCCGTTCAACATTTCGGGAACCGCTACACCTCCCTCGTCTGCATTAAAGCCGTATCAGGAACTGCGCCACCCGCTGTCAAATCGAATAGTACTACGCCGCCCTCTGCACGCCCGGCTAAACATGCCTCCTCGCTTCCATCAAACCCCTTCGTTAAACCCACATGCAAACCGAGAAACCTACTCCCGCCAGACGTATGTTCATGAGCGGGCCTGAATTAAATGCAACACTGGCCGAGCTCCTCCCGTCCGCCCTCAGTATAAACGAGGCCAGACGCCCGCCAATCTCCTACCGTCCACCCTCTATTTAAATGAGGCCAGACAGAAAACGGGCAAGAATCGCACCCCTCCGCCGCTCCCCCATCTCCTCCTTCACCATTTTCTCCACTCTTCTGATGGCTTCCGAGGAGCCGTTCTCCTGCATACTACCCGGCTGGGTGGCCCGCCGATCCCTCCAGATATGGACGAGGCCGCTCTGTGCTTCATCAACCTCGCTTGGCCCGACTGAGCCAGTTGCCGCCCCAATCTAGCGCGTGGTTTAGCAACTCGTTGCTCCAGTTCAGCTCGATGAGGACTAGCAAGTTGCTCCACGCAGGTATAGGCATCGTCGCTGCCGCGTCGTATCGCGCCACCAGTGTCTGCGATGGCCGCGCCTCCCGTGTCTGTGGGCATGCGCCTCCCGTGCCTGCGGCCGCGCCTCCCGTGCCTGCGGCAACGCCATGTAGGCAGGGACAGATTCTGGGTGCATGGACAGCGATGAGTCAGTGGCCAGCTTCTCCGTGTCCGCCGCCATCATCAAGGAGAAGTAGAATATGGGAGGACGCCGCCACTTGGGTCCCATGAAGGCCACCGCCGAGGCGACGACTGCGCATTCAGGTGGTTTCTTTGCTGCTTCGTCTCTTCCGAGGACCTTCGTCGACCCCTCAAGTGTCTGCCGGACATGAGGAAGACAAAGGGATCCGCGGGCAGCCATTTAGATTAGGTACTCCCTCTCCGGCTGGCGGGAAATATTTGTTCTAATAATGGATAAATTGGATGTATCTATAACTAAAATAAGTATAGATGCATCCATTTCAAGGACAAGTATTTCCGGACGAAGGGAGTACTAATTATACCAAGAGAGCCGGATTAGCACTGCTTAGTTCATGTAAATGTAATGAAATCCATCATGCTTATATGAAACCAGTCCATGTTTGCACGAATTTCATCTGGTTGGTTAGAGTTGTGAAAATGTATGCTGATGGCGTTTGATGTGGTCCTCCGCGGAAGGAAGCGGGAGGAAATTTGCTGGCTGCCATTGGAGATGCTCTTATGCTGGAAATAATAGAGTCACATCCAATCCATTTGAGTTAATTGCGTGTATGATTCTCCCTCTATAAAAAGTTAATTGCATGTGCAGTGTACACGTGACTTGTAGGGTGGCTAGAACTTCGTACAGAAAGTTAAAAAGAAACAAGTCCATCCTTAATATTGTAATCTAAGTACTCTGTGGGTTCCACTATCAGTACAGTAGCGAAAGAAGCATATATTAAATAAGTAATATATAATATAAAAATCTAAAGTTAAAGACAGAATTTGAACTCAGGTCATCGCGTTGCGAGCATCCGGCGCTAACCAGTCCAGCACATTTTTGTTTTAGACCATGCTGGAGATATATCTCCATGTCTACTCTTATACTACATCCGTTCCTAAATATTTGTCTTTTTCAGATTTCAAATGGACTACCACATACTATGTGTAGACATATTTTAGAATGTGGATTCACTCATTTTGCTCTGTATGTAGTCACTTATTGAAATCTCTAAAAAGATAAATATTTAGGAACGGAGGGAGTAGAAAACAGAGTTGGTGATGATGGTGTGCGTGCCATCCTGCAATATAGGCCGTCGGATTTATATCTAACGGATAGGAAGGAAACTATGACAATTTTGCAAAAAGATACCCACACCCCTCTCCACGTTTGCAAATAAGGCCTTCCCTCGTACATCCTTTTCTCTACTCTTACTAGCAATGTGCCCGTGCGTTGCAATAGATCCAAAATATAATAATACATGTTCACAAACTTGAAAGAAAAACACTCTAGTTTGGTGTATATATCACTAAAAATATACTCGTATTAGGTTTCACTCAAAATATATTACTTGTGGATGTTTTGATGAGGTGGGGGAGGGATGTTGTTGGTTTCAATATACTAAGGGGTTTCTGCAAATTGGAGCGGAGAAGTGGGGTCTTGTTGCAAAAAGCCACGACTTACATCATAGTCGTTAGATGTAGATATGATGGTCAGAAATGACGGATGGCAGACACACCGTCATCACCAACTAAGTATTTTATAGGAGTAGAGATAAAAACAGAGTTGGTGATGATGGTGTGCCTGCCATCCTGCAATATAGGCTGTCCGATTTATATCTGACGAATAGGAAGGAAACTATGGCAATTATGCAAAAAGATACCCACACCCCTCTCCACATTTGCAAATAAGGCCTTCCCTCGTTCATCCTTTTTGCTCACAAGATAAACTACTCATATAAATGCATCTTGATGTTCTGTGCAACGCATGGGCATCTTGATAGTCCCTCACAAGATAAACTACTCACACAAATGCAGCTTGATATTCCGTGCAACGCACGGGCATCTAGCTAGTTTCTTTTAAAATAGTTACTGCGATAATTGGGTTGAATTGATATATTTTATGTCTGCCCTGAATGATTTCAGATTCACTAGTAGTAACAATGAAAAGGTTGCCTTATTAATTAACAGAAAACAGGGTGAAAACTATCACATGAGGCCGGTAAAAACAAAGCACATTGGGTTCAGCGTCATCGTCACTACAGCTGTGAGCGTGCGAGAAGTCTACATATCGAGGGGGATATGGAGAAAAAGACGTATCAAGTGTGTCTGAGCGAGGCACAGAGACACAATGTTTGAGAGAGAAATCAATTGACAGATTAAGATCAGATCGAGTTGTCACCTTTCTGCTGTCATTGTTGGGGTTGGGGTGGGGGTAGGGAGGGGGAGGGAGAGAAAGACGTATTGAGAGTGTGCGTGAGATGCATAGAGCCACAACTAGTGAGCATGTGTGTTTGAAAGAGTAGACAGATTACTATCAAGATCGAGGTGCCACCCTACTCCTTCAGTGTCGGGTAGTGTGTGTGTGTGTGTGTTTGAGAGAGAAGCCAGTCGATAGATTAGTATCAAGATTGAGGTGTCACCCTACTCCTTCGGTGTCGGGAAGTGTGTGTGTGTGGGTGGGTGGGGGGCAGCTGTGACACTTACATATCTCTACTCTTATAAAAAACAGAGTTGGTGATGATGGTGTTCCTGCCATCCTGCGATACAGGCCATCCGATTTATATCTGATGGATAGGAAGGAAACTATGGCAATTTCGCAAAAATATAGCCACACCCCTCTCTACATTTGCAAATAAGGCATTCCCTCATTCATCCGTTTCTCCCACAAGATAAACTACTCATACAAATGCATCTTGATGTTCCGTGCAACGCATGTGCATCTTGCTAGTAGGGAGAAGGAGTTTGTGTGACACATATATATATTAAGGGATAGGTAGATAGGATGTGTGCGAGGCATACTTAAAGCATCACAAAGAAAAACAAACGATGTGCATGCAAGCACTACACCACAGCACCACATCCGTAACAAACAAGTTGGTTGGGAAAACAAGGTCTGACGACATACACTCGGTCGGGAAAGAGTATTGCCGACCGACAACGTTTGTTGGGGAAAACCCAGACGGGAAAGCATTTTCCCGACCGACATATCTTTCCCAACCGACAGTTGGACGCCTATAAAGAGAATTGCCGACCGGCTTTCTGATGGCCCTACTCGGAATCTTTCCCGACCGACTACCCGATGGTAACATGTTTGCCGACCAATTTTCAGTTGGCGTTGCTGTTTAAGTTTTCCCGACCGACTGTTTGATAGTATAATATTTGCCGACCGACTTTCTGTTGTCCTTGTCCTGAAACTTTCCCGACCAACTGTGCGATGCTATCCTTTTTGCCGACCAACTTTCCATTGGTACTAGCATGACCCTTTGCCGACCAACAATGAGACGATGTTCTATTTTGCCGACCAACAATTTATCAACATTTTGTTTAGCTGAGCAATATTTAAACCCTTGATTTCCCATCTGTCTTACACAATACAATGTCAATCAAGTCGCATATCTCAGTACTACATGATATCAGTCAAATTACAGTAACTTGCATGTGCTTTGAAAATAGTAAATCATGACCAAAGAAGAATAACATAATAATTACTTCTCAAGAGTGAAGGAAACATTTATGGTTTTGTGACCGAATCGCCCGATAGGTTTACAAAATGATAGGTGCATGTCCGAGATTCATTGTTTTCTCTATTACACAAAATACCCAGATGACAAGATAAATACCCAGATGACAAGATGCCATATAGGTTTACATAATGAGACCTAAAAGACACATTGTTTTTGCTCCATTACAGAAAATATGTAGCTGATGCAAACTGGCATCTTCCTGGTTACTTCCTGGCCCTTTTGTATGTCTTTCCTACAAAGAATAAAAATGTCCCTGATGAGCATGCATTCAGAGACAATGGCAATAATGATAATTTTATAAAGCACTATGGCAATTGGCAATAAAAAAACTGGGGGATTTTAGTGTTACAAAAAATAGGGCAAGTTAAGAATAATGCCACAACATGTGCTAATTAGATCTCTGTTGCATTTGACATAATAAAGCATTGATGCAACGTGACCATGTAGTATGTTTCAGGAAATAGGAGCAATACAGAGGTGTACTGGGAGAAACACAAGGCAACAGAGTTAAGTTAAATTTAAATCATCTAGACATAAGGCAACATTTTAGCATGTCCAGACTCCCAGTTTTAGTTCAAAAGACATGCTTTACCGTGCAGAGCACTACAGGCTAGTTTGGTTGGTGCTAGAGAGCAACTAGAAATTTGTGCCAGCCAGCTCCTCTAGGCATGTGGCAAGTAGAACTGTACCAAAGCCAACTTTTGCATAACATTATTATTTCCTTCTAATTCTGCTAAACCATGTAAGCTAGGAACTGTACATTAACTTAGCCAAACTTTAGATGAAGAGAATAACCAAAACAATTATAGACCATCACCATGTAAGAAGAAGAAGATACAAGGTTCTGGTTAAGTTCATTTCGTCCCTGGTTTTGTAGCTCAAAAATAAATACTAGCTCGGGATTCAAAAATACCTTAGCGGCGGGATGAGGAAGATGCCCCTGGTTTATAGGGTTTCATCTAGCAAAGTGATCATGAGTCAGTATCACATATCAAACAATTTGAGATAAGTGGACAAAAGACATATTGTTGGTGATTACCTTGCTAGATGGCCATGCAATGGACCTTGTGACAGCATCAGCAATAATTTGTAAATCGTCATATTCATAAGGCACCGTAGCATCTCTTCTAATAGCAACATTGACAAGAACCTCATAAGTTCCTGGTCCAAGGGTCTCTCCGCCCACAATAGTGTCTGGGTCAACTGAGATAATCGTTGCCTTGGCAACAGGAGTTTCAGGACCAGTCCATGCATATAGAAGCACATCCATACCAATCTGAATCAATGATTATTTTAGAAACATGAAAACAAAACAGAATTTAAACATATAGGTAAGGATGTGAAGATTACAAGGCTTTCATCTTCATAGGTTGATGAGCTTCTTGCAGGGGGCTTTGCAACAACTCTTCTTTGAACAAATGGCTCTTCATCATCCTGTTCAACATCTTCTTCAGCGTCATTATGTTCCTCAGCTTCAGCTCCGAAGTTCTACCAGACAACAATATGGAAATAGAGTTAGTGCATGCAAGATGGATTAATGATGCATTGAAAGGATGTGGAAATAGTTCATTACTTGTCGAGAATTGGAACCATGCTACGAGCTAGGAGTTTCCAGATTATGCCTTCCTTGTGAAGCTAACATCAATTCCATTCGGTTCATTCTTTCTTCCATTTGTTGCACATGCCCCTGGAGCATGTTATAGCGATTTTCAGCTTCTCGACGCCCTTGCATTTCAACTAGAACTCTTGTGCTCAATTTACCCCGTGTACCCGGTGTGCCCAAATCTTGAGGTGTTGGACCTAGACCTAACACACAGACACGACCCCTGGGCTCCTTCATTCCACATACGCGTGCAAACAGATCACCTTCTTGAATGCTCTTTTCCTTCCATTCAGGGTGCTTTTCAGCATTCTCTATGAGTTCATTCTACAAAATGACATTTACGAGCTCTGTAAATTCTACTTCTACAATTTCTGAGCAATATTGAAAAAGCATGGCAAAAGAGACTTACAATTGTTGTTTCTGCCTGCGGCACATAACTCCCTTTCCTTTCCCCTTTCTTGCATGTATGTGTTTCGATATAAACTTCATCTCTCCAAGGATCATGCCCAAGTTTGACAGCCTACAATCATTTATTTATTTCAATATGCATTAGTCACTGAATCACAGTGGCATATCATTTATAATTGGGGTAATTTTTTTTACCATTTCATTGGCAACACGGGCATGACTCTTTTTGCCAGATGTATGAGGTACTGCATTGGCACAATTCTTTTTGGCGATAGAACTACGAGACTACAAGCAAAAAGTAAAGGAGATTTATCACACATATTGTTTGTGTTTTGAGAATCATTACATGCATATTTGTTTATCTATGTCCAGGACAAAGTGTGCTGCAAAGATATACTACAGTTTTGATTAGCAGGATGACTTACTTCAAATGCCGAAGATCTCCAATAAGTAATAAGGGTCTTCCAGTCAGCTTCACTAATTCTGTTGTCACGTCTTTTCATAAGTTGTGCATCAGTGAGTGCAGCATCAAACTTGTACCTCTTTAAATCTGACTTCCAATCCTTCCATTTTATGTGTGAAGTGTCGATAACAAAGCTCAAAGCAGTTGAGTCCAGCTCATAAAATGCCTATTAAAATGAGAGAAAACAGGACACTCAGTTAGATGGCTTTAAAAAAGAGTGTGTAAGTTATAAATTATGCTCATTTCTACCTTCAAGGTCTCCCACACTAACAACTTTTTCTCTACATCAACATCTCGCCAATCTAACTCTGCAGGTGGTATATGATTCCTCACCAAAGTACCAATGAAATTGGCAAATTCGGTTGCATCTGGCCCAACAGGCTGGCCATCCCCATTAAGTGGAATATGGATTTTGGGTTGATTCAGCCTTGCATATATGTTAGCCTTTCAAGTAATTTTTCTTCCACCTTTCTTTTGACTACCATCACCATCAAGCTCATGAGTAATCTCTTCATGCAAGAAAATTAACATAGTCATACAACAATTCTAGCAAGTGACATTAGGTTAGAATATGAACAATTCTAGCATGTGACATTAGGCTACCTTTGGAAGGCTGATGCTCAGGATCAACATGATCTTGATCTTTTGATACCCTAGACCTCAAAACACGTCCTTCATTCACGCTTACAGGTGCGCTGGAGGGTGCCTGCATAGATATATAGGTTAGTGTTGCAAGCTACATTTGCTTCCTTCAGGTAGAACATGAATGTGATGGAAGCTACATACCTTTCTTTTATTTTGGGGGGCTTGGTTCGCTTCCATATCTTCCTGCATAGAAGCTCTTGTTGCTCGTACCGCTGCTAGCCGTTTATCATTCTGTTCAATGGTCTTGCTTCTCAGTAGTTCATACTCTACCGCTTTCAGTTGTTCCTCCGTGACCCCACCATCTTTAGCTCTTCCGTTTGCGCTTGCCATTTTTCCTCCTGCAAAAGACACACTATGTGAGTACATCGCTGAAAATACAAAACATTAGAGGATCATACACAACACTTACTTTTTTTCAATATCACTTGCTTTAAGAACTAGTCCATCTATATCTGTCCTAGCAGAACCAATGCATCCATCCGCAACACTCACACGTATAGCAGTACATGGATCAGGCAACGTCACACGTAAAACATTACCGTTGTCATCTTTAGATTCTTCTATGTCATATAATGATGGAACACCAGTAGACCACTTAGCATCAATGGGATCTTCAACATAGTAAACTTGAGTTGCTTGTGTGGCTAATATGAAGGGCTCGTCTGATATTTTCTCACCGGTATTGAACAAATGCTTGAAATTCACAGAAGTGATTCCAAACTGATCAGTTTGCACCCATTCATCTTCTACACGATTATCAACCCAGTCACATTTGAACAACACTACTTTCCCTTCATGTTGATAATTCAACTCAAGAATTTCCTTTATAATGCCATAATAGGTCTTGTTTCTTACATTAATATTGTCACCTTTTCCTTTTGCAAAGGATGTGGTTTGTGCAACAAGAGCTACTCCACTACTCTGAAATGAGCGGCCCTCATCATATTATTATGTATGAAAGTCTACCCCATTTATAGTGTAGCTACTATACTTCATAGCAACCAAGTTTGGCTCTTTAGCTAATATTTTTATCTCATGAGGTGCTTCATCTCCCATTTCTGCCACCTGTGATTATGAAATGCTATTGTTACTCTACAATGGGATGGAATTATATGTCTTATAGGTTGACAGTCACATGCCCACTTACGTGCAATTTAAACCACTCATGAAATGTCTCGTAATGCACACGCTTGACTTCTCGATGACTTCGAACACCAATAGAAGAAAGGTAATCCATATGTTTGCTGCATATAGGTTATATTTATCAATTGACAAGGAGGAGAGAAATAACCTAATAGCAATACATAGTAGGGATATCTTACTCTAGGTATGGTTCTATGTTGTCATAATTGAACAAGACATATCTGTGGGCTTGCAACCAAGTTTTGTTATCTAACATCACCATGCACTTGCCAGCCAGCCCTCGACCAATGTTGTGGAAGAAAGGAGTTGTATCATCAACTTCCATATCCAAACCTCCATCATTCCTAGCTCGATTCAACCGACTCTCATCATCCAAATAGTGTGAGCAAAATGTCAAGCTCTCATCAAACAAATAGCCCTCTGCAATTGATCCTTCCACATGACTTCTGGTGTGGACATGTCCCTTGAGCTTTCCTATATACCTCTCTACAGCCCACATGCTGCGAAAATGTACTGGACCAGCTATCATTGCTTGTGCTGGAAGATGAACCATCAAATGCACCATAATATCGAAAAATGATGGGAGGAATATGGCCTCAAGAAGGCTCAAGGTCTCAGCTATTTCATCCTGCAACCTTTGCATGTCACTTATGCGAATAACCTATGAGTACATTCGCTTGAAAAATCTGCTCACACGAATCAGTACCGCACTCACTCTTTCTGGTAATGTTCTTCTCACTGCAAGTGGCAGCAAGTCTTGCAAAAGGACATGGTTGTCATGGCTCTTTAGCCCAGTTATCTTTTTCTCCTTAACATGCACATTGCGGCGTATGTCAGATGCATAACCATTAGGAAACATGGCATTTTTAAATACTTTGCAAAATGTCCTCTGCTGATCAGATTCCATAGTGTAAGGTGCCGGAGGAAAAAAAACTTCATCATCATCAAGATCAATAGGTTGAAGATCCTTTCTAATATTGAGTGCTTGAAGGTCATATCGAGAATTAATATTATCCTTGGTTTTTCCATTGACTGCCAACAAAGTGTTAACTATGTTCTCACACACATTTTTTTCTATGTGCATGATATCAAAGTTATGATGCATCTTCAAATCCTTCCAATATGGTAGTTTAAACCAAATAGACTTTCTTTTCCAAATGATCAGCGGATCCCCTTTCTTGCGTTTCTTAGTTCTAGGCTTCTTCGTTATAGGATCCTTCCCAAACTTGGTTTGCATATTTTCTGTCAGCTCTAAGATTTGCCTACCGGAAAGTGGAATGGGTGCTGTCCCACGTTCTATGTCACCAAATGTGCGTGTATCATACCTCAAGGGGTGATCTGCACGTAAGAACCTACGATGCCCCATATAGCAAGTCTTGCTACCATTTTTTAGCCTAAGAGAACATAATTGAGAGTGGCATTCAGGGCAAGCTCCTTCTCCAGAGGAAGCACAGGCAACCAAAGACCCAAGACCCGGTTTATCCGTAATTGTGCATATTATGGCAGCATGCAACTGAAAATACTCTCCGGTTGAAGCATCATAGGTCCTAACACCATCAAGAAACATATCTACCATATCATCAACTAGTGGCTCAAGATAGACATCAATATCACTACTAGGAGAATTTCTGCCAGGAATCAACAGTGATAGGATAAAATTTGATTGCTTCATAATCATCCAGGGTGGAAAGTTATAAGGAATCAATAATACTGGCCAAATGCTATAGCTGAGATTCATGGATCTAAACGGATTAAAACCATCGGCACATACTACAAGCTTAAGATTTCTGCTATCTTTTGCAAAATATTTATTTTTTCATCAAAATCTTTCCAAAGGAGGGAATCTTTAGGATGCCTAATCAAGCCATCTTGTGTGCGCTCTTCTGCATGCCATCTTGTGAGAGCCGCAGTTCTGGAACACACAAACAACCTTTGAAGCCTCTTCTTTATTGGGAAGTAACGAAGAACCTTCTTAGGAACCTTGTGGACACGTTTCCCATCTGCACTCTTCCTTTCAGATTTCCATCTTGAAGCCTTACATTCTGGGCATGAATTGGCATTGGCATTGTTCTTCCAAAATAGAATGCAATCATTTTCACATGCATGGATATTAACATACCCAAGTCCTAGGCATTTGACTAGTTTTTTAGCTTCATTGGAGTTTTTGGGTATTGCGGACTGAGGGTAAGCATCTTGTAGTAGATCTAACAGCAGATCAAAACTTCTATTAGACCACCATCCAAGCAGTTTGGTGTGAAGAAGCCTCACTAGGAAACGAAGCTTTGAGAAATTCTTATAGCCTGGATATAGCTCTTGTCTAGAATCAGCTCCAAGTTTGTGGAGAGATTCTAGAAAAGAATCATCCTGATCTAAACCACAATCATCTTCAAGATCTCCCCCTTTATCCAAACCAGGAGCAAGATCTCTTAGCAAATCAGATATATCATCGCCCTCATCCTTGTTGTCACCCTCATCTAGATTTGGAGGAATGGAAGAAGAAGAGACACGTTCTCCATGAAACATCCACTATTTGTAGCCATCTACAAATCCCTCGCATACTAGGTGCTCACGGACTTCAGACTCTTCTCTCCAGTACGAGTTCACACAGTTTTTGCAAGGACATAAGATTTTATTCTCAACCGATGATTTATTAAATGCATAGCCTAGGAATTTGGCGAGCCCTTGTAAGTACTTCTCTGTATGCCTACATGCAAGTGTACATGTGTAGTGTGTTATATATAGTTTCATCATATAAGCAAAACAAAATATATATGCGGCATTATACCTAGGCGCATCCATCCAACCTTTATCCATGGTATCTTAGCTTCACAACTGGTTACTACCAAGTCAACACTAAATCCTGAACGAATAATATCAAAACCAGAGAATGCAAGGAATCAATTTAAGTACTGTAAATAAATTGGCGCAGAAAAGAAACGAAGAATCATAGAACCAATTCAATGGTAGTACACACAGTAAAGGCAGATACCACCATAAATAAAATGGATCAAAGCTGTGGTTGACTCACCAACTGGTGGAGGATGCAGCGACAAGCACGGGAGGGGGATCGCTGCACCGCTGCTGGAAGCTGAGTCGTTGGCAGCAAGAATCCTAATAACCAAAATAATTAGACAATATAAAAGTCAGTGTCAAACATGAGGAGGCATCTCTACATATTCATGACATCCACACATATGGAGGGCCTCTGGACTTGAGTGGGGAAGAGAAACTCACCTAGTGGTTGCAGCAAATATTCTACAACTTCTCTTTGTCGGCTCAATGTTACCAGCAGTGCTCCTCTATGTTACCTGTAGAAAAAACAAGACAGATGAACAAGTAGACTACAACTTTTGAGATGCAGTGCTTTATATATTTACAGCTCTCTGCCATGTTTTCTTTCACTTCAAAATCTACTTCAGTAAACAAAAGAGAAACTCAAGTTTAAAATTTTTGTTACTGAGATTTAGGTATAACATCAGGTCAGTTAAGTTGTATGTTTTCAGAGACTCCAGTTTTTTGGATGTATGTCCGAGTTGCATGCTTTTAAAGGAAACATGATTCTAAAAGTCAAGATGATGCTTTTTAATGAAGTAATACATACTGTTGGCAAGGTCAATCCATATGCATGACAATATTTAGCTCCTCAGCGCTCTTTTTGTGTATTAACTTTATAGTTAAACTCTTCTTCATTTGTCTTCAGATCATCCAGACAAGAAAACTCGATACCGATGACTACAAATTCCTTTCTATCGGTACGGTGGAATTAAAGGACAGAACTGCAATGGGAAATTTTTTTTGCACACAACAGCTCAACTTCTAGAATTAGTTCATATTGCTACCACCAAGCTTCTACTCTGTACATTGATTAGCACATTTTCTGCCTACATAGTATCTCACAATCAGACTAGCTGCAGTACACATCAAACTGGAGAAGAAAAGCAAGAGGTGTAGCCGTTCCCTACTGCCGGAGCTCCCCGTTCCCCACCATCCCACTCTCACAACAAAGCCTAGAGAGATGGGGGAGGGGGGAGGGAGGTAAAGATAGAGAGGGAAGAGTTGTACCTCAGCCGCATCGACCATTGCCGCTGCCGCTGCGTGTCTTCGAGAGCTGGACGGTGGAGATGGGGGAGGTCAGTCCAGGGAGGGTGGCTTGCCGCTTCCCAAGATGCTCACATGCCTACTGCTGGTTGGAGAGAGGCGCCCGGAGAGAGAGAGCACTAGGACATGGGTCCGGCGGTGGAGAGACAGGACGGCGTTGCGTGACGTTGATGGGGCAGGAAGGCGTGGGGCGGCGCTGCAGAGGGAGGGCGGCGGTGGAGTGGCGCCGCAGAGGGAGGGCGGCGTGGGGCGACGGTGGAGCGGCGCTGCAGAGGGAGGGCGGCATGGGGCGGCGGTGGGACGGCGTGGGGCGGCAATGGGACGGCGTGGGATCGACCGGCGGGAGCACTGGCGGTGTGCGTGGGGAACGAACAGATCGAGCTAGGGATTTGGTTGTCCTGTACGTGCGAGGGGAACGAAGGAGATTGGGTTTTTGGGGGAAAATGTTCGCGGGTTGGGCCGTTTATTAGCGCTAAAATTTGGCCGTTCGCGCGCGAGGCCCAGTTAGCTTCAGAATGTCGGTCGGCGTTATTTACCAACCGATGGTCCATGGGCCATAAAGGATTTCCTGACTGACTGTTTGATGATATATGCTATACCATTCTCGACCGATAGTGCGTAACTGAACAGATGTTTCCCGACCCACAGTCCGTTAGAAATTTTTCTGACATATTGTTGGTCGACAATGGTGACTTTTTCCCAACACACGCCGGTAGGGAATTTTGGTGCATGGTGTAGTGAAGTGCCGGAAAAATGAAGCGATAAACAATGTCTACGCGCGCGCGCGTGTGTGTTTGTGTGTGTGTGTGAGAGAGAGAGAGGCCTAAATCTCAAAACAAAAGGTCCTTTGCTGGAATCCCATTGTTTGTATTCATATGGTTCTGGAACTGAAGTTAACCTTAGGCATATTTGTGAGAGACATAATTATCCTTTGAGACATTAGTGGTTGTGGGTGGGCGGAATAAAAGGGGTGGGCGTGTTCGACAGAGAGAGCGTGTGTGTTTCTGTGTGACAGACTTGTAGGACGGGGTAGAAAGACGAATTCTAACCTTGATGGAGGGAGAGAAATACACGAAGTGCACGTGTGTGATTCCGATGCCCACGGGGAAATGAGATATGTATGCCTGTCAGAGAGATTGCACAATTCATTCACGTATCACTATCTAACGATCGTGGACGTGCATCGCTTGAACATAAATCAATATCTACTTTGTATCGTGGCCAATGGTACACTATCGATTCAACGCTACAAAGATTGGACACTCATATATCACATTTTTTCTATCTAAATAAACCTTTTCGATTGTGCATGCCAAAGTTACAGTGATGTTTCTTCAAACCACTAATGTAGCTATCATGTACATGCACCATTGTTACTCTTACATTCAAATTCATTAGTCTTGGATGATTTAAGGTTCTATTATGAAGTAATATATGTAATATTCATATATGAATTCAACGGGTACCCAATTTATAAAATGGAGGCTATGTAATCATATGAGGTAACACTTTTAAGTAGTGGACTACAATATCGATTTATTTTGTGGGACTACAATATCCATTTCTTTTTGTGCGCCTCTACACTAACACATCAATGCATTATGTTTAAAGTAAATAACCAATGGCACTAAATTATCTATTTACACGAGAAATACATAGGCTGAGCGTTTGATCCCTTTTATGTGAATGCACCTCTACACACGTACGATTGGCCGCGCCCGTGTGAACGTCCAAGTTATCGGCGCATCATCTCGAGTTATTGTATTTTTTCTTGGGTGGAGTTCACACCAGTTATTAACTGCTGACGCGTGCCCCGTGTACACAATCTCGCATGACCTTCCCGCTAGAACGGTCCAAAATTAGTTGAAACTGGATACGAACGATCCCACGAGCGGCAAAATCTACCGCCTCCTTCTAAAATTTCCGCCACCTAGTCTTTAGCATGTGAAATCCTCCTTTTGTCCTTGGTGCACGGAGAACAATAGTAACAATACCGCCCTCATCTACATAATAGGTCGGGGCTGCTTTGGTAACTTCCGGTTCTCTCCACCACACGGCACCCCCATTTCCTCTCGCCCTCCTGCAAAAATGACTAACTCCACAGCACCAGAGAATCTTACATCACGCCGTCCATAATTCATCGGCCTTTCTTCCCCTCCCCTCTCAAAACCCTAGACTGCTCATCCACCAGCGTACCAGAGCCCATTCACTACCAGTGGCATCCACCTCGCCAGATCTGCTTCTACGGCCGCATCTACCCCTCCCGCCCCCACTAAAACAAGTAGAATGCTCATCCACCACTGTACCACAGCCCATTCAGTGCCGGCCTTGTCCACGGCACCGGATCTGCTTCACCGGTACTCTCGTCAACCGCAGCGCATCTGCAGTGGCTCATTCATCTCCCCACTGGAGATGCTTCGTCCACACACCCCAGGAGCCGCCCCACCGACGGCCCCGTCGATGGCCTCTAATCCTCTTCGCCAACACCTTCCTCAACCCTACCGGAGCCGCTTCGCCGACACCATCGTCAACCCTACCGGAGTAGTTTCGCCTATACCATTCTCAACCCTATCGGAGCCGCTTTGCCAACTCACAAGTCCACGGCCATAGATCTGCTTCGTCACACCCTTATCCAACCTACCGGAGCAGCTTCTGATGCCCCATCCACGGCCGCAGATCCGCATCGTCGACACCATCCTTAACCCAACCACCGGAGCAGCTTCACCAACGCCCTCGTCCACGGCCACAGATCCGCTTCGTCCACACTGTAGTCCACCCTACCGGAGCCACTCCATAAACACCCTACTCGACGGTTCTAGATCTCCTTACCGGACCCCGACAGCGAGCGCAGCTTCATCACCCTTGATGTTTCTAGCCTGATTCCCACCGTCTGGCATGATGCCAAGCACCCGCCACAGCCTAGGTACTCCTCCTTTAAACCCGTCCAGCATCACCTGCCCGATGTACTTCAAATATACTAACATGTCGTTGTTACCTGTTATGCAGCTGGCAAAAACTACAAGGATGATGTTTTTTCTGGATCTAACAACTTGGCCAACCAAGATCTTGGACTGAGGCATTGCTATGATCTTGTAAGTGTGTCTCTCTCTCTCTCTCTTGTAGTGTGCCTACGAGCGTGCTTTGCTAGGATTTTGGACCAGTAATCCCTTTGTGCAGACAATGATTTCTACTACTAGCTACTAAATTAGATATGTAGAGGTCATACATGATACTACCTCGTACCTCCGTTCCTAAATATAAGTCTTTCTATAGATTCCACTATAGGATACATACGGAGCAAAATGAGTGGATGTACACTCGAAAATGCATCCATATACATCTGTATGTGGTCCATACTAGAATCTCTACAAAGACGTATATTTAGGAACAGAGGTAGTACATTACACAAAATGGTAGGTGGCTAGTAGGAATTGCAGTGCACTACATTAGGCTGCGTTAGAGTGCCTGCTAGTGCAGCACACAGAGTCATGGCTAGTTTATGCTACGCACACAATCGTGTAACGCCCTCGATGCGGCTATATCTCCCACGTGTCGAAGCACGACTTAGAGGCATAACCGCATTGAAAGCAATGCCGCAAGAGAGGTAATATTCACACAACCCATGTAATGCATAAGGGAAAAAGATACATAGTTGGCTTACAATCGCCACTTCACACAATTACATGAATAAAGCATTACATCATCCAAATACACTCAAGGTCCCACTACGGAACCAAAATAAAAGAAGAACCCCAAATGCGACAAGGTCCCCGATCGACCCCAACTGGGCTCCACTACTGATCAACTAGAATAAAACAACACAAAGGACAAGATCTTCATCGAGCTCCTCCTGAGCTTGGTTGCGTCATCTGCACTGACTCATCAGCACTTGCAAGCTGGTTTTGGAAGTATCTGTGAGCCACAGGGACTCAGCAATCTCGCACCCTCGCGATCAAGACTATTTAAGCTTATGGGTAAGGTAAAGGTATGAGGTGGAGCTGCAGCAAGCGACTAGCATATATGGTGGCTAACATACGCAAATGAGAGCGAGAAGAGAAGGCAAAGCACGGTCGATGAAACTATGATCAAGAAGTGATCCTAAACAACCTACGTCAAACATAACTCCAACACCGTGTTCACTTCCCGGACTCCGCCGGAAAGAGACCATCACGGTTACACACACAGTTGATTCATTTTAATTAAGTTAAGGTTCAAGTTATCTACAACCGGACATTAACAAATTCCCATCTGCCCATAACCGCGGGCACGGCTTTCGAAAGTTCAAATCCCTACAGGGGAGTCCCAACTTAGCCCATCACAAGCTCTCACGGTCAACGAAGGAATAGACCTCCTCCCGAGACGTTCCGATCAGACTCGGTATCCCGGTACAACAAGACATTTCGACAGGGTAAAACTAAACCAGCAACACCGCCCTAATGTGCCGACAAATCCCGATAGGAGCTGCACATATCTCTTTCTCAGGGCACACTCAGATGAGCGCTCCATACAACTAAAACCAAACCTCGAGTTTCCTCGAGGGGGCACTGCACAGGACTCTAGTTTGGACCAACAATCAGAGAAGCACTGGCCCGGGGGGGTAAAATAATGATGACCCTCAGGAGCGCGACTCCCAAGAGAAAAGAAAAGGCTAGGTGGCGAATGGTAAAACCAATGTTGCGCATTGCTGGAAGAGCTTTACTTAAGGCAAACTGTCAAGGGGTTCCCATTATTACCCAACCGCGTAAGGAACGCAAAATCCGGGAACATAACACCGATATGACGGAAACTAGGGGGCAAGAGTGGAACAAAACACCAGGCATAAGGCCGAGCCTTCCACCCTTTACCAAGTATATAGATGCATTAATTAAATAAGATATATTGTGATATCCCAACAAATAAACATGTTCCAACAAGGAACAACATCTCCGTGTTCCAACAAGGAACAAACTTCAATCTTCACCTGCAACTAACAATGCTATAAGAGGGGCTGAGCAAGCGGTAACATAGCCAAACAACGGTTTGCTAGGACAAGGTGGGTTAGAGGCTTGGTTCAACAATATGGGTGGCATGATAAGCAAGTGGTAGGTATCGCATCATAGGCACAGCAAAAGAGCGAGCAACTAAGCAAAGCAAAGATAGAAGTGATTTCGAGGGTATGGTCATCTTGCCTGAAATCCCGCAAGGAAGAAGAACGAGTCCAAGAAGAAGACAAACGGACGTAGTCGAACGGATCCTCACAAACGCGACGTTATCGAATCCAACCCGAAGAAGCAAACACCGGAAAGAAGCACACAACATAGTAAACAACCACTACATAAACATGGCATGATGCGCAAACAATTATGATGCATGTCCGGTTTAATACGCATGGCATGGCAAAGTGCACAAGCAATCCTACAAATTAAGTGGAGCTCAATATGCAACGGTGCATATTGACGAAACACCACGATAAGTTATTTAGTTCGATCTCGTTTATGTACCCAACAATATTAAATGTTGATTAACATGGCAAGGGAGTGAAGCAAAGTAAAACTACCTATCTAGTCAAGTTTAAATGAGGCCGGAAGCAGCGAACAACAATTCCGGAAACTCCTCATGAGCATATTATAGATTTGGTACTGCTCTGCCCTAAACATTATTTTAGAGTTATTAAACATGCAAAACAAGTACATCATGATAAACTAGGCAAAATTCTACCCCATTTACATATAAAGTTTGTTAGGTTTGGAGCTACGGTTAAATAGTTATGAATTAAATCATTTTAGCATGGCATAGGAGCAAATTTACACAAACATCATTTTAGACATTTTAAACATGGATGAAAAGACATATTATTAAACTAGACAAAATTTTGAGCAAGTTTCATATATTAAGTTTTTACATGTGATGCATCGTTTGTGAGATATTATATGCATGTTGCTTGGCGGGTTTTCTGCAATTCTGTAATTCACTGGATAATAGATAAATTCGTAGACGCTGGAAAAAAACATGATATGGGCCGAATCTGGCTGGCCCGACAGGGGCACTGGGTGCGGCTTGGGGGTCTCTCACCATGGGCCAAGCCCAGAACCGTGGAGAGGGCGCTGGGGCAGGCCGGCTGGGCCTTGCGGGCTGCTGCGGGACTTGGCGCTCCCGAGGCCACGCGGAAGCGACGCGCTGCGGGCGCGGTCAACGCGCCTAACCGGATCGAGCCATGCTCAATGCAGGGGAAGCAGAGGGCGACGGCAGCGGGTCTCGAAGCGGGGAAGGAGGCAGACGGCGGACGCGGCAGGAGGTGGGGCCCATGGGCTGAAGACGTCACGGACGCGAGCGGAGGAGCTCGTTGCCCACGGCCATGGCTGCTCTCCTGTGCAACAAAACGACGACAGGACGGGGGAAATCAACAGCGACGCGAGGGGAAAAGGCAGGGGGAAACGGTGGAGGAGCTCGCCCGCGGCTCCGGTCAGCTCGAGGATCTCCGGCGATGAAGAGGGCGTTCCACGACAGAGCTTCGTTCGGTTCCCTGGGAGCAAAAGAGAGAGAGAGAGAGAGAGAGATTAGAGAGGGAGAGAAGCAGGGGGATAAAGAAGAGAAGGCAGGGCATGAAGGGGCCGGCCTGGAGGAGCTTGGAGCTGCTGACGGCGAGCTGGCGGCACGGTGGTTGGGGCCGGGCGGCGCTGCTCTCGATCCACCCTGGATCGAGGCACAGGAGGAGGAGAGGAGACGCGGATGGATCGATCTGGCTGGATTTTTGGATCGGGCATCTGGCTGTGGTAGGTGGGAAACGAGGGGATTTTCTGATTGGGGATTTGGTGGTGCGAGGTGGCGGCTGTGGTTGGTGGATCGGGAGGGGATGGATCCCAAGGAAGAGGATCGGTGGTGGCTGGTTGACTCGGTGAAGAAAACGAGGGACTTGGATCGGGGAGGATTTGGATCGAGGAGATGTGGTTAGCTGAGGGGATTTTTGGATCGGGATCGATCCCAAGGGAGAGGGTGGCGGCGGCCGACTTGGCAGGGGAAAGATTTGACGGATGGGACGGCATTTAGGGTTAGGTGTCTATATATAAAGCACTGGATTTTTGGTTAGGGGCTATTAGGACCCTCCGATCGCAATCGGACGATCGCGAATAAAATAGCTAGGAAGTCCAAATAAGAAAATGGTGACGTTTTGTAGACGTTTGGGGATGATCCGGATACAACGGTGGCGACAGCTCGGTTCGGGTCCGGGACAATTTCCGGACGCGCGCGAGGGGTCAGTTGTAACTTGTGGGCTGTGCAGAAGGGCTCGAGCTGAGAGAAGAGAAGAGAGAGAGGCCCGGCGACTGTTTTCGGAGACCGAAAACGTCCGACGTTAGACCGGCTATACTGCCGCTATAGTTTAACGGTCGGGCTATCAAACGAGCTCCGAATGCGATGAAACTTGGCGGGCGACCTACTAACAACATAACAACACCGCACGCCAACTTTCAACCCATTCCGAGAACATTTTCCGGCCACTTATAAAATAATATTTCGGACGTGCCGTGGGCGCGTGCAAGTGTGGTTGGACTCAGAACGGACAACGGAAGGGACAGGGAGACCCGGACGGATGCAAGTTTTGAAAACATGATGATGCAATGCACATGATGACATGACAAGATGCAACACGCAAGCGGATGACATGGCAATGACAACGAATAACTGGAAGACACCTGGCACATCGGTCTCGGGGCGTTACAAATCATTAATTGGTAGTTTAAATATGCGCAAGGGATATGCAATGTATTATCATGTAGAGATGTCTAAAATTAGCCGTGTCAACTTGTAGATAGGGTTACACAATGAAAAAGTACAAGATGTATGTGGCAATTTCATGTAACATTGCAAAAAAAGGAGAGGCAGCGGTGAGCCTATACAGTGTGCGATGGTAGGTCACTCCTCCATTGCAATCGTCGTGACATGTTATTTGTATGTCAGTTCTATTGGCCAAGTTTATTAGGGACAGTTATTACGAGTTATCCTAAGAAAATAAGCACTTGTGAATATAAGCTCCAGTCATATACCAGCAACAGCTCACATCAATTCATCATATAGCAGCAGCAAGAGCAGCTCATAGCAATTCATCATATAGCAGAAGCAGCTCATAGCTATTCATCATATAGCAGCAGCAGGAGCAGCTTATAGCAACTCATCATATAGCAGCAGCAGCTCATCGCAATTCTGCATATAACAGTAGCAGCTCATAGCAATTCATCATATAGCAGCAGCAGGAGCAGCTCATAGCAATGCATCATATAGCAGTAGCAGAAGCAGCTCATAGCAATTCATCGTATAGTGGATCAGAATGAAAATTTGGAAAAAAATCAGAGGAGATCCTCACCTTGTTGGATGAGCTCATCCTTCAACAGCACCTCAAGGCCACGGCCTGGGAGGAGGGGAGGGGGGGTAAGGTGTGTTCTGCCACAGTGTGGCATCAGCCATAGTTGTGCGGCGCCCGCTGGAGTAGTGTGTTGGACGGACCAGAATGGAGCAGCTGCTGGAGACCATGATAGTGAGGGGCTGTTCGGTTTCGTAGTAATTTCAAAAAATTTCCTACGCACATGCAAGATCATGTGATGCATAGCAACGAGGGGGAGAGTGTTGTCTACGTACCCAACGCAGACCGACTGCGGAAGCGATGACACGACGTAGAGGAAGTAGTCGTATGTCTTCACGATCCAACCGATCAAGCACCGAAACTACGGCACCTCCGAGTTCGAGCACACGTTCAGCTCGATGACGATCCCCGGACTCCGATCCAGCAAAGTGTCGGGGAAGAGTTCCGTCAGCACGACGGCGTGGTGACGATCTTGATGTACTACAGCAGCAGGGCTTCGCCTAAACTCCGCTACAGTATTATCGAGGTATATGGTGGCAGGGGGCACCGCACACGGCTAAGGAATAGATCTCAAGGATCAACTTGTGTGTCTAGAGGTGTCCCCTGCCTCCGTATATAAAGGAGTAGAGGGGGGAGGCTGGCCGGCCAAGGAGGGAGGCGCAGGAGGAGTCCTACTCCTTCCGGGAGTAGGACTCCCCTCCAATCCTATTCCAACTAGGATTCCCCAAAGGGGGAAAGAGGGAGAGGGGGGCCGGCCACCTTCTCCTAGTCCTAATAGGACTAGGGGAGGGGGAAGTGGCGCAGCCACCTTGGGCTGCCCCTTTCTCCTTTCCACTAAGGCCCATGAAGGCCCATATGGCTCCCGGGGGGTTCCGGCAACCTCCCGGTAACCCGGTAAAATCCCGATTTCACCCGGAACACTTCCGATGTCCAAACATAGGCTTCCAATATATCAATCTTTACGTCTCGACCATTTCGAGACTCCTCGTCATGTCCGTGATCACATCCGGGACTCCGAACAACCTTCGGTACATCAAAATGCATAAACTCATAATGAAACTGTCATCGTAACCTTAAGCGTGCGGACCCTACGGGTTCGAGAACAATGTAGACATGAACCGAGACATGTCTCCGGTCAATAACCAATAGCGGGACCTGGATGCCCATATTGGCTCCTACATATTCTACGAAGATCTTTATCGGTCAGACCGCATAACAACATACGTTGTTCCCTTTGTCATCGGTATGTTACTTGCCCGAGATTCGATCGTCGGTATCCAATACCTAGTTCAATCTCGTTACCGGCAAGTCTCTTTACTCGTTCCGTAATACATCATCTCACAGCTAACATATTAGTTGTAATGCTTGCAAGGCTTATGTGATGTGTATTACCGAGAGGGCCCAGAGATACCTCTCCGACAATCGGAGTGACAAATCCTAATCTCGAAATACGCCAACCCAACATCTACCTTTGGAGACACCTGTAATGCTCCTTTATAATCACCCAGTTACGTTGTGACATTTGGTAGCACCCAAAGTGTTCCTCCGACAAACGGGAGTTGCATAATCTCATAGTCATAGGAACATGTATAAGTCATGAAGAAAAGCAATAGCAACATACTAAACGATCGGGTGCTAAGCTAATGGAATGGGTCATGTCAATCAGATCATTCAACTAATGATGTGACCTCGTTAATCAAATAACAACTCTTTGTCTATGGTTAGGAAACATAACCATCTTTGATTAACGAGCTAGTCAAGTAGAGGCATACTAGTGACACTTTGTTTGTCTATGTATTCACACATGTATTATGTTTCCGGTTAATACAATTCTAGCATGAATAATAAACATTTATCATGATTATAAGGAAATAAATAATAACTTTATTATTGCCTCTAGGGCATATTTCCTTCAGTCTCCCACTTGCACTAGAGTCAATAATCTAGATTACACTGTAATGATTCTAACACCCATGGAGCCTTGGTGCTGATCATGTTTTGCTCGTGGAAGAGGCTTAGTCAACGGGTCTGCAACATTCAGATCCGTATGTATCTTGCAAATCTCTATGTCTCCCACCTGGACTAGATCCCGGATGGAATTGAAGCGTCTCTTGATGTGTTTGGTCCTTTTGTGAAATCTGGATTCCTTTGCCATTGCAGTATTGTCACAAAAGATTTTCATTGGACCCGATGCACTAGGTATGACACCTAGATCGGATATGAACTCCTTCATCCAGACTCCTTCGTTCGCTGCTTCCGAAGTAGCTATGTACTCCGCTTCACATGTAGATCCCGCTACGACGCTTTGTTTAGAACTGCACCAACTGACAGCTCCACCGTTTAATGTAAACACGTATCCGGTTTGCGATTTAGAATCGTCCGGATCAGTGTCAAAGCTTGCATCAACGTAACCTTTTACGGTGAGCTCTTTGTCACCTCCATATACGAGAAACATATCCTTAGTCCTTTTCAGGTATTTCAGGATGTTCTTGACCGCTGTCCAGTGATCCACTCCTGGATTACTTTGGTACCTCCTTGCTAAACTTATAGCAAGGCACACATCAGGTCTGGTACACAGCATTGCATACATGATAGATCCTATGGCTGATGCATAGGGAACATCTTTCATATTCTCTCTATCTTCTGCAGTGGTCGGGCATTGAGTCTTACTCAACTTCACACCTTGTAACACAGGCAAGAATCCTTTCTTTGCTTGATCCATTTTGAATTTCTTCAAAATCTTGTCAAGGTATGTGCTTTGTGAAAGTCCAATTAAGCGTCTTGATCTATCTCTATAGATCTTAATGCCTAATATGTAAGCAGCTTCACCGAGGTCTTTCATTGAAAAACTTTTATTCAAGTATCCTTTTATGCTATCCAGAAATTCTATATCATTTCCAATCAGCAATATGTCATCCACATATAATATTAGAAATGCTACAGAGCTCCCACTCACTTTCTTGTAAATACAGGCTTCTCCGAAAGTCTGTATAAAACCAAATGCTTTGATCACACTATCAAAGCGTTTATTCCAACTCCGAGAGGCTTGCACCAGTCCATAAATGGATCGCTGGAGCTTGCACACTTTGTTAGCTCCCTTTGGATCGACAAAACCTTCCGGTTGCATCATATACAACTCTTCTTCCAGAAATCCATTCAGGAATGCAGTTTTGACATCCATCTGCCAAATTTCATAATCATAAAATGCGGCAATCGCTAACATGATTCGGACGGACTTAAGCATCGCTACGGGTGAGAAGGTCTCATCATAGTCAATCCCTTGAACTTGTCGAAAACCTTTTGCGACAAGTCGAGCTTTGTAGACAGTAACATTACCATCAGCGTCAGTCTTCTTCTTAAAGATCCATTTATTCTCAATTGCTTGCCGATCATCGGGCAAGTCAACCAAAGTCCATACTTTGTTCTTATACATGGATCTCATCTCAGATTTCATGGCTTCAAGCCACTTTGCGGAATCTGGGCTCACCATCGCTTCTTCATAGTTCGTAGGTTCATCATGATCTAGTAGCATGACTTCCAGAACTGGATTACCGTACCACTCTGGTGCGGATCTTACTCTGGTTGATCTACGAGGTTCAGTAGTATCTTGTTCTGAAGTTTCATGATCATTATCATTAGCTTCCTCACTTATTGGTGTAGGTGTCGCAGAAACAGTTTTCTGTGATGTACTACTTTCCAACAAGGGAGCAGGTACAGTTACCTCGTCAAGTTCTACTTTTCTCCCACTCACTTCTTTCGAGAGAAACTCCTTCTCAAGAAAGTTTCCGAATTTAGCAACAAAAGTCTTGCCTTGGGATCTGTGATAGAAGGTGTATCCAATAGTTTCTTTTGGATATCCTATGAAGACACATTTCTCCGATTTGGGTTCGAGCTTATCAGGTTGAAGCTTTTTCACATAAGCATCGCAGCCCCAAACTTTCAGAAACGACAACTTTGGTTTCTTGCCAAACCATAGTTCATAAGGCGTCGTCTCAACGGATTTTGATGGTGCCCTGTTTAACGTGAATGCGGCCGTCTCTAGAGCGTATCCCCAAAATGATAGCGGTAAATCAGTAAGAGACATCATAGATCGCACCATATCTAGTAAAGTACGATTACGACGTTCGGACACACCATTACGCTGTGGTGTTCCGGGTGGCGTGAGTTGCGAAACTATTCCATAGTTTTTCAAATGTACACCAAACTCATAACTCAAATATTCTCCTCCACGATCAGATCGTAGAAACTTTATTTTCTTGTTACGATGATTTTCAACTTCACTCTGAAATTCTTTGAACTTTTCAAATGTTTCAGACTTATGTTTCATTAAGTAGATATATCCATATCTGCTTAAATCATCTGTGAAGGTGAGAAAATAACGATATCCGCCACGAGCCTCAATATTCATCGGACCACATACATCGGTATGTATGATTTCCAACAAATCTGTTGCTCTCTCCATAGTACCGGAGAACGGTGTTTTAGTCATCTTGCCCATGAGGCACGGTTCGCAAGTACCAAGTGATTCATAATCAAGTGGTTCCAAAAGTCCATCAGTATGGAGTTTCTTCATGCGCTTTACACCGATATGACCTAAACGACAGTGCCACAAATAAGTTGCACTTTCATTATCAACTCTGCATCTTTTGGCTTCAACATTATGAATATGTGTATTACTACTATCGAGATTCAATAAGAATAGACCACTCTTCAAGGGTGCATGACCATAAAATATATTACTCATATAAATAGAACAACCATTATTCTCTGATTTAAATGAATAACCGTCTCGCATTAAACAAGATCCAGATATAATGTTCATGCTCAACGCTGGCACCAAATAACAATTATTTAGGTCTAATATTAATCCCGAAGGTAGATGTAGAGGTAGCGTGCCGACCGCGATCACATCGACTTTGGAACCGTTTCCCACGCGCATCGTCACCTCGTCCTTAGCCAATCTTCGCTTAATCCGTAGCCCCTGTTTCGAGTTGCAAATATTAGCAACAGAACCAGTATCAAATACCCAGGTGCTACTGCGATCATTAGTAAGGTACACATCAATAACATGTATATCACATATACCTTTGTTCACCTTGCCATCCTTCTTATCCGCCAAATACTTGGGGCAGTTCCGCTTCCAGTGACCAGTCTGCTTGCAGTAGAAGCACTCAGTTTCAGGCTTAGGTCCAGACTTGGGTTTCTTCTCTTGAGCAGCAACTTGCTTGCCGTTCTTCTTGAAGTTCCCCTTCTTCTTCCCTTTGCCCTTTTTCTTGAAACTAGTGGTTTTGTTAACCATCAACACTTGATGCTCCTTTTTGATTTCTACCTCCACAGCTTTCAGCATTGCGAAGAGCTCGGGAATAGTCTTGTTCATCCCTTGCATATTATAGTTCATCATGAAGCTCTTGTAGCTTGGTGGCAGTGATTGGAGAATTCTGTCAATGACGCAATCATCTGGAAGATTAACTCCCAATTGAATCAAGTGATTATTATACCCAGACATTTTGAGTATATGCTCACTGACAGAACTGTTCTCCTCCATCTTGCAGCTATAGAACTTATTGGAGACTTCATATCTCTCAATCCGGGCATTTGCTTGAAATATCAACTTCAACTCCTGGAACATCTCATATGCTCCATGACGTTCAAAACGTCGTTGAAGTCCCAATTCTAAGCCGTAAAGCATGGCACACTGAACTATCGAGTAGTCATCAGCTTTGCTCTGCCAGACGTTCATAACATCTGGTGTTGCTCCAGCAGCAGGCCTGGCACCCAGCGGTGTTTCCAGGACGTAATTCTTCTGTGCAGCAATGAGGATAATCCTCAAGTTACGGACCCAGTCCGTGTAATTTCTACCATCATCTTTCAACTTTGCTTTCTCAAGGAACGCATTAAAATTCAATGGAACAACAGCACGAGCCATCTATCTACAATCAACATAAACAAGCAAGATACTATCAGGTACTAAGTTCATGATAAATTTAAGTTCAATTAATCATATTACTGAAGAACTCCCACTTAGATAGACATCCCTCTAATCCTCTAAGTGATCACGTGATCCGAATCAACTAAACCATGTCCGATCATCACGTGAGATGGAGTAGTTTCATCGGTGAACATCATTATGTTGATCATATCTACTATATGATTCACGCTCGACCTTTCGGTCTCCATGTTCCGAGGCCATATCTGTATATGCTTGGCTCGTCAAGTATAACCTGAGTATTCCGCGTGTGCAACTGTTTTGCACCCATTGTATTTGAACGTAGAGCCTATCACACCCGATCATCATGTGGTGTCTCAGCACGAAGAACTTTCCCAACGGTGCATACTCAGGGAGAACACTTCTTGATAATTTAGTGAGAGATCATCTTATAATGCTACCGTCAATCAAAGCAAGATAAGATGCATAAAAAGATAAACATCACATGCAATCAATATAAGTGATATGATATGGCCATCATCATCTTGTGCTTGTGATCTCCATCTCCGAAGCACCGTCATGATCACCATCGTCACCGGCGTGACACCTTGATCTCCATCGTAGCATCGTTGTCGTCTCGCCAATCTTATGCTTCCACGACTATCACTACCGTTTAGTAATAAAGTAAAGCATTACATCGCGATTGCATTGCATACAATAAAGCGACAACCATATGGCTCCTGCCAGTTGCCGATAACTCGGTTACAAAACATGATCATCTCATACAATAAAATTCAGCATCATGCTTTGACCATATCACATCACAACATGCCCTGCAAAAACAAGTTAGACGTCCTCTACTTTGTTGTTGCAAGTTTTACGTGGCTGCTACGGGCTTAAGTAAGAACCAGTCTCACCTATGCATCAAAACCACAACGATAGTTTGTCAAATAGACTCCGTTTTAACCTTCGCAAGGACCGGGCGTAGCCATACTTGGTTCAACTAAAGTTGGAGAGACAGTCGCCCGCAAGCCATCTCTGTGCAAAGCACGTCGAGGGAACCGGTCTCGCGTAAGCGTACGCGTAAGGTTGGTCCGGGTCGTCTCGTCCAACAATACCGCCGAACCAAAGTATGACATGCTGGTAGGCAATATGACTTGTATCGTCCACAACTCACTTGTGTTCTATCGTGCATATAACATCAACATAAATAACCTAGGCTCGGATGCCACTGTTGGGTTTCGTAGTAATTTCAACAATTTTCCTACGCACACGCAAGATCATGTGATGCATAGCAACGAGGGGGAGAGTGTTGTCTACGTACCCAACGCAGACCGACTGCGGAAGCGATGACACGACGTAGAGGAAGTAGTCGTACGTCTTCACGATCCAACCGATCAAGCACCGAAACTACGGCACCTCCGAGTTCGAGCACACGTTCAGCTCGATGACGATCCCCGGACTCCGATCCAGCAAAGTGTCGGGGAAGAGTTCCGTCAGCACGACGGCGTGGTGACGATCTTGATGTACTACAGCAGCAGGGCTTCGCCTAAACTCCGCTACAGTATTATCGAGGTATATGGTGGCAGGGGGCACCGCACACGGCTAAGGAATAGATCTCAAGGATCAACTTGTGTGTCTAGAGGTGTCCCCTGCCTCCGTATATAAAGGAGTAGAGGGGGGAGGCTGGCCGGCCAAGGAGGGAGGCGCAGGAGGAGTCCTACTCCTTCCGGGAGTAGGACTCCCCTCCAATCCTATTCCAACTAGGATTCCCAAAGGGGGAAAGAGGGAGAGGGGGGCCGGCCACCTTCTCCTAGTCCTAATAGGACTAGGGGAGGGGGAAGTGGCGCAGCCACCTTGGGCTGCCCCTTTCTCCTTTCCACTAAGGCCCATGAAGGCCCATATGGCTCCCGGGGGGTTCCGGCAACCTCCCGGTAACCCGGTAAAATCCCGATTTCACCCGGAACACTTCCGATGTCCAAACATAGGCTTCCAATATATCAATATTTACGTCTCGACCATTTCGAGACTCCTCGTCATGTCCGTGATCACATCCGGGACTCCGAACAACCTTCGGTACATCAAAATGCATAAACTCATAATGAAACTGTCATCGTAACCTTAAGTGTGCGGACCCTACGGGTTCGAGAACAATGTAGACATGACCGAGACATGTCTCCGGTCAATAACCAATAGCGGGACCTGGATGCCCATATTGGCTCCTACATATTCTACGAAGATCTTTATCGGTCAGACCGCATAACAACATACGTTGTTCCCTTTGTCATCGGTATGTTACTTGCCCGAGATTCGATCGTCGGTATCCAATACCTAGTTCAATCTCGTTACCGGCAAGTCTCTTTACTCGTTCCGTAATACATCATCTCACAACTAACATATTAGTTGATTAGTTGCAATGCTTGCAAGGCTTATGTGTTGTGCATTACCGAGAGGCCCAGAGATACCTCTCCGACAATCGGAGTGACAAATCAATCTCGAAATACGCCAACCCAACATCTACCTTTGGAGACACCTGTAATGCTCCTTTATAATCACCCAGTTACGTTGTGACGTTTGGTAGCACCGAAGTGTTCCTCCGGCAAACGGGAGTTGCATAATCTCATAGTCATAGGAACATGTATAAGTCATGAAGAAAGCAATAGCAACATACTAAACGATCGGGTGCTAAGCTAATGGAATGGGTCATGTCAATCAGATCATTCAACTAATGATGTGACCTCGTTAATCAAATAACAACTCTTTGTCATGGTTAGGAAACATAACCATCTTTGATTAACGAGCTAGTCAAGTAGAGGCATACTAGTGACACTTTGTTTGTCTATGTATTCACACATGTATTATGTTTCCGGTTAATACAATTCTAGCATGAATAATAAACATTTATCATGATATAAGGAAATAAATAATAACTTTATTATTGCTCTAGGGCATATTGGCATATTTCCTTCAGGGGCGGCACCAGAGGGAGGAGGAGTCGGGGAGATTTGGCCCTACCCGCCGGCCATGTAGCCTAGTTGGACAGAGCATCGTCAATGACTAGGACAGATGGGACCAGTGGCGATGGCTCGCTGGAGGAAACCTATCGCTGCAGGCAGGGGATCGAGGTAGAGGGAAAGGGGAGAGGAGATGCAAGCAGGCAGGGCAATTGCATTTTGAGTGTAATATAGGCACACAATAGAATCATTTCACTATTTCTCATCCCTTCAATTTTTAGTGAGCTTCTACCTGAAACACCCCCTCCAAAGCGAAATAAGTTAAGCCCAAGCCCTTAACTCAAAAATGACTTCTTTACATCTTTTATGGCTTATTTTGACAATAAGCTCTAAAAAGGCGGAATAGAACTAGCCCTTAACCTACAATTCAATTGTGCGTGCAATAATGAATCACTCTTGCCTGCTATAGTGTACATTTAGGCATCATCATACATGGCATAACCCAATACATGTGCATTCCATTGTAGAATCTGGAATATGCAATGTTTATGTTAATTCATACGTTGCACTGATGTTTAAATGCCCCTTAAATCTGGTTAGTCAAGTGATGGTCTTTAAGCCTCCTTCTTTGCTTCTTTTCTTGATACATCTGTTCAATTGCTTGTTTGCATCAGCCAGCCATACCAGAACTGTTTGCTTTGATAGTTGATGTTCTTGACCTAACACTCTAATAGAGCTCATCAACGATTTAAACACAAAGGGCTGCTGTAGTGGGGGCTTGTCTAACTCACAGGTAACATAAAAGTTTGGCTATACACTAAAGTAGGCTCTCCAAGAGTACCTGGAGATCCAGTTCAAAGCTATGCCTAGTTTTTACATAGTGCACACATAGTAAATGCTCATTTCATTATGTGCAAGTGCAAGAGATGTGGCATGTTTCATTATGTGGTGTTGTTTTGTTATAATCTCATCCTTTTGTGTTGTAACTAGTTTGTGTCACCTTGTAGAGGGGGTGCAATGGAGATAGGATTGAGGATTTCCAAGTACAAGATTTTAGGAAGGAGCCTTGTAAGAGAAGTAGGAGCAACGCTGAGCCTGTTCAACCAGTTAAGGTAAGTCACTGTATCCAACTCAACAGTTCAATTCCTTATTTGTTTCAGGCATAGTTAATTTGCTCTTTTCAATTGCTTTATTTGTCCTAAGTTAATGAGATGCCCAAACAATGATGCCTGATGTTGGGTACTTGTATAACTATTAGTTGACATAATTAAAGGCCTTATCATTTAATTACTCCGGCAAAGTGTGCCTGAAGCTTTGAAGTCTATTAACCAAGTATTACTGCATGAGGTTCATAATCTAGTTTATACTAGGCTAATGATTGCATAGCTTTGCTTGCTGTCGTAGGTTTGTATGAATCCCTCTGTTGTTCATTATGCTCCCTAAGACATTAATTGAACTACAGAATGGCCAACTGCTTGCTTACTTATACGCAACGTGCTGTCTAAATTTGTAACATTTCTATGTTTTGGATTTGGCCCCAACATCATGCTCCTCTAGTGAGCTAAGAGAGATTTCTGTATGCAGGCTGCACAAACTATCATTTTTATAATTTTTAAAATATCACCTGCTTATGCTTCATGACGTGTAACATTATTGTTACTCCTATTTTGCCATGTAAAAAATAGTCTGTCTTGCTCGCTTCACTGCTGTAACTATATTTTTGCCCTAGTCATGTGTACTTACACAAACATTTCAGGATGAAGTGACATCAACACAAAGATCAGCGAGCAGTGCGGCATGACCGTTACTGAATTATTATGGATTGGAATTGGAATGTGCTGATGTTCTCAAGCATCAACTAGAGGTGGCAAAACAACATGTACATGATTCTCAACGTATAATCAACAAATTGAGACTGGACATGCACGTATTAGATGCAGGAGTCAAAAAAATGAAACAAGACACTGAGATAACCACAAATGAATTGGAGATTTTGTAGACTAAAATTTGTGCTATCTGAATCCGGCCAATCCTGTTTTCTGAAGAGATTATAGTTCAAATGGTAAGTTCTGTTGATGCGTGTCCATGATGTATGAGCTTTATTTGTCCAGTCTATATCTATATCTATATCTATATCTATATCTATCTATATCTATACTAATTACAGACTCCCAAGTATTTATCATGTTAATTAGAAATTACGAACCATTCGAGACCGAGTTATTACGGTGGAGATTAACTCGTGTTATTTTCTCTTAATTACGTGCTTAATTCGCCAAAATAAAACTGAAGGCCCACGCTCCTTTCACCAAGGAACCTGAAGGCCCACGTTCCTTTCACAATGGTTGTACAAAACGAAGCCCCACAGCCACCTAAAAAAACCCGCAGTCCTTTCACCATGGTTGCTAAAAAAAAGTCTTCCTGTATCCCTAACCTTCTGACGCCCATCGCTTGCCATGGATCGCGCCGCCGCCCTGCTCCCCACCGATGTCGTCGCTCTCCCACCCATCCACTGCCCCTGCCCACTGCACCTACCCTCTGTTGCATTCCATCGCCTCCACCGCCACCGTGAACCATCTCTCTCCTTAGTCCTCTCTCTTGGACTAGCACGCTGCGGCGGATGCTTTCGGTCACGTGGAGGCGGCGCGGCAGGTCGAGGGAATGCGATTGAGGCGGATTGTGTCCCGTTCTCGATCTATCCTCACCTCCTCTTCCTCCTCTCCCATCGAACATCACACCGCACTCTCCTCTCATGCGGCAATCTATACCTATAGGCAATAACAATGGTCTCCTGTTGTGCCCCTCCACTCATCGGACCGCCGAGGCATGGAAGTACCCGAAGAAGTTGGTGCTCCGCGTAGCAAATTTGTGCCCCTCCACTCATCGGACCGCCGAGGCATGGAACTACCTGGAGAAGATGGTGCTCCGCGTAGCAAATTCGGCTGTGTTTTGAGAGGCTGCCAGGCAAGGTAATTTTCTTCTCTGAAGTTCTCTCATGAAACTTGGGTGGAATGGATTTGCGGGTGTGCTAGGTGTAGTGCCATTGGATTGCCATGTTAGTGGGCCGAATCTCCTTTCCTAGACACACGCTTGGGGGGTCAATACTACTACCCTTTGACTTTGCAATGGTGATTTGGATAGTTCTGTTTTTAAAAAATCATGGTGGTTTAGTTGGTTTGTTAACAGGTGCTTTAGTTAGGACTAATATTCGAAAAATGTCACCATACTGAATTTGGCAGAGGACAATACAATTATGTTATAATTGGTCATTTAGGTAGTTCTAAGAAATAGTTCATAGGCTCAACTACTATTTAGCTTACTACAATATAATTGTGTGGATTGTTGTTGATGAATAATACCCAATGCATTGCTTTCTATTGCCCAGAGTACTACAGTTTAGTATGCAGAACTTGAGCTTTGTTTGCCAAGAAAATGTCTGTGCTAATTCCTACAAGAAGGAGTAATTCATTCCCCGTCCAAGTATTTATTACTGATCATTGATGCTTCATCTGTTTATGCTGCAGAGACATGGTCACATGGATGATTAGCATCTTTTGGCAAAAGCATTTTAATTCGCTGAAGAAATGCTACTGCACCTATGACTACAAGCTTAGATGTCCAATCCTGATTTTTGAGGACCACTTTAGGATGTGATCATTAGTGCGTCTTCAAAGCTGCTTGACATAACATAACGTTTGATTTTTACTAATTTGGTCGAGCCTAAGCAATGTTAAGTAGACTTCACTGAATTCTTAATAAGGACCTGGATTAATAATCTCCAACAATATGGTAATGCTTGATGCTTCTTATATTTACTTTCAGATCTAAATACATTTGTGATTTTGTGTATGTTGCACTACGAAACTGTGTGTGCTAAACCAAACATGACATCTACGCATTTTCAGATATGCATGCATGTTTCAAAAGAATAAATCTAATATGTAGTATATACGAAGGTACTTAAAATGTTAGCATATATTGCCAACTCTTGAAAATATACGGTGCTCTTACTCTTTGCTTGCTGTGAACCTGGGGAGCTCGGAATGGAGTAGGTGTAATAATCAGTATATACCAGAACAATATTTCTGTGACATTATATATACTAACTTTGTGATAGTGGAGTATGTAATTTTTGAACTGGTTTGAATTCTTGCCGTGAACCTGGGGAGCTTGGGATGGAGTAGGTGTAATAATCAGTATATACCAGAACAATATTTCTGTGATATTGTATATACTGACTTTGTGATAGTGGAGTATGTAATTTTTGAACTGGTTTGAATTCTTGCCGTGAACCTGGGGAGCTTGGGATGGAGTAGGTGTAATAATCAGTATATACCAGAACAATATTTCTGTGATATTGTATATACTGACTTTGTGATAGTGGAGTATGTAATTTTTGAACTGGTTTGAATTCTTGCCGTGAACCTGGGGAGCTTGGGATGGAGTAGGTGTAATAATCAGTATATACCAGAACAATATTTCTGTGATATTGTATATACTGACTTTGTGATAGTGGAGTATGTACCATATTTTTGCCAGGGACTCTATAACATATTTTCAAACTGGTTTGAATAGCTGCCGCCAATTTTTATCTTCCTTGTGGTGTATGCTACCATCAAAAGGAGTATATAATACACTGCTCTTTGTGCACGGAAGTGTACATACAAAATTAAATCAAAAGGGTATATAACATACTTTTTAATGAAGTAAGTATATACTTTTTTGTGTGATGCAGTATATACAACATCTTTGTAAGGAGATATATAGTACTTTTTTGTGAACCAGTATATTATGTTTTTTAGTCAGTACATAATCTTTTATTCGATATACACTACTCTTCTTGAGTCGGTATATACTGCTGTTCTTGATATAAAGGGTAAAACAGCGTGCACATTTCATGCCACTGCCGTTGTCGACTAGATGGTGGTGCCGCCGTATGGATCTATCAGTGCATGCCACACCACCACCCTTTCTTATTGTCGCCGTTGTCGACGAGATTGGTGGTGCCGTCGCATGGATCGATCAATGCACATCACGCCACCGTTTTGTCAACATCGACGAGATGGTGGTGCTGTCTTATCCATCGATCAATGCACCTACTCATTAACATCGCATCCGCTATGTGACTAGCTGCGTCAGTGGCTTTGAACCTCGATCCAGATTGATTTCATGCAAAGCCTGTCATGTTTTCCTTTTGTACAGGAATAGGCAAGCACAAGAGAAGATTTGACAGTAGACGCTCATTGTTTGAGGTAAATACTCCTTCCATGCAAGCTGCAAATAATTTTCTTTTATCTTGAGCATTGCAAGTCAGAAAGCAAAAAATGATAATTAGTTTTCATTTCCAGTTTGCAAGACAGAAGATTATACATAACTGCTTATTGTACTCCCAAATAAAATTCAGTACTTTTTCCAAATAAAATTCAGTCAGGCACATTTGGTTCAATATATTTTTTAGCCACCTTATGTTTTCTTATGTTCAGGTGTGTCAGGTCATTCTTCCAGAATTGATATTAAATATCATGCTTGAACTTATTTTTGATGAAATTTCAAGACTATGCCTGAATACAATATAGCAAGACCAACTCGGCAACTCGGCCTACTGAATGTACATGGGTACCATTAATCGCGGACCTTTGCTGAGCAATTCAAGTAAGTTTAGAGGGGCCACATCTAACCGTTTAACATTTCTTTTACATTCTCCAAGGCTCCAATATCTGAGTGCGATAACACATGACACAAGGTTTGTCTCAAACTCATTATTTGTGACCAGGTCCTGAAAAAGAAAATAACTTAGATCAGTTTAATTTTCGCACTTCAAGAACCAGACTGTGATTATCCAAGATACCAAGAAAAAATTGCATATCTCATTTGCAGAACATAAATGATGGGAAGAATGATGTATGGTGTAATCCTATGCTATAGACTCACTGACGAACAAATAAGAAATCAAAAACTCATATGTGGTTGTCCTGGTTCAGCAGCCGTGCCCTGTTACACTCCTGTTTCGTCAGACGCGCCTTTTAGATTTGGGAGCCAACTCGCGGATGAAGATGGCAACAGAGCATGTTCTCCATGCACCATCCTAAAGAAATAACACCAAATATGATCATTAGGGAACAAATAAAATATTTGGTTGCTTTATTTGACGTTTAAGAATGAAATCTTCAGATGTAGCTGCACCTGTAACCATCTACATACCTTCTAACACAGCAATCGACTTGATTAGAGAAGAGGAAAAAACTCAAGCAATTATCTTGTACAGAAATATTACCTCATTGTATTTCCAATCCGTCTGTCCCCTCCCCTCCACTCCATCAGGGATATGTTAAAAGGCCAGCAAATCATGATTGCATCACTTGTATGACACTAAGTAAGAAAGGAATGATGATGTGGGACATGGGGTGCTACGGACAAACGCTGCCTCCTCCCAGCATAGAAGGGCCGCGGGGCGAGGGTACAACACAAGTCATGTGGTGCCACGGCGGTGTAGCTCTTCATTGGACGGACGCCACCGAGGAAAGGAGAAGATGGCCTCGTGCAGGCCACATCTTGGAGGCGGGGAGGATGGACTGCGGGATCGCCGTGGTAGGCGGCCTCGAAGACGACCGATCGATGTTTCCTATCGCCACACCCGCGAATCGTGTCACTGCCAGCAGTTTCGCCGACGCGGCCGCCAGATCTGGTAGAGAAGACAGGCTGGACCAACGTGGGGAGAGGGGAGGAGGTAGATGACCACGCCGCCATCAGATTGGTGGCCGACTGGCCGCCCCTTCCATCTTCCACGTTGCAAGGAGAGGGGACAAGGTCGATCCGATGCACGCCGGGCCGGGTGGATGGGGAGCGACGACGGCTCCAAGAGAGAGAGAGAGAGAGAGGAGTATTGGAGGTGTACTCTGACGGGGGTGTGGCGGCGGCTGTGCTTGGGGGATCGTGCTTGGGAGGGGAGGAGGCAGCGCCGAGCCGCCCAGGACGGAGGTGAGGTGGGGTGGATCGGTGCTATAGATGGGATTGCATCCCGATGTTTTCGGCAGGGACGATTGCGCGTGAAAAAAAAAACTTGAACCGACGATGGTCGAAGGCGGACGAAACCGGCTGAGTAAGGGACCTAAGAGGGGAAACGGAACCTTACGGTTCTTTTAGGTAGTAAAGAAAACTGTAAATTTGTTTCAAAAAATTGTGTTAACAAATTTGTTGAATTATTACGTGGGGGAGATGTTCAACTAATAATATAAAAACAAGTGTAGGCTAGGGAAAAGATACAACATCATTGAGCGGCCGTATTACCAGAAAAGATTCCACGCTATTGTTGATGGCCCTAACGCTCTATAGTTCTTCCTCCAGGCCCGAAAGAGATCACTGCTTCTACACCGTTTCTTTCTCTCCTGGTTAGAAACAACCTCAACAATCTTGCGTCATGTCTCTCCCTTCAGCTATCTCCCACCCCATGGAAGCTAACCCATGTCTCTATCAAAACTAAGTTGGAGCATTCATCCGCTGTGCTAAAGGAGCTTATTGATCCAAAACTGTTTTCCTCATCTGTATCAGGTTCATTTTCTCACAATATTCTGTTCTAATTTTCCTTGCAGGTTTATCTTGAATACACATTAACTTTGGATTTGGGTTCAATTTGTTTTGTATCATGTGCTTGGATAGTGTTTGTGCTCTCCATGGATGCAATCCCGGCTCTTCTCACATATAACCTATGGATACCTCATGGAGATTGGTTGGAGCATAATCTTCTTACGTACAAGCTATGTATACATAATGGACAATGGTCGGAGTATAACGATGCTGATCAGGCGAGCTTATAAATTAACATGCTGTCTAAGTAGATGACAGCAGCATGGAGGAGCCTAATGTCAGTTGTCAATGTCGTCGCTGGTCAAGTTACTAATAAATTTTTGTATCGACAAAACATGTCTAAGACCCTCTATGGGAGAGTTAACATCTTCAAGTCTTCAGTTACGGCTGATGTTGTTGCTTGATCTCCTGTTCAAGGAAGTTCCTTGCGAAGATGCCATGTCCTGGCTGGGGTAGGTTAGAGAATTGAGTTCTCATGAATTTGCTTCTAACCCTTTTTAGCCAACATATAGTGCAGATAGTTAGACTGTGAAACACTTAACAATGAAGCTCTTTGTGAACTACTAAAACATTGAGGGTTTCTGTTATAAATCCGAATATCTATTTTTCACGAACAATTTGTTTGCAAAAGCAAAGGCAATGTGAGAACTACTAATGCTTAAGTGTCGCTGCTCCTGAACTTCTGATTTTCTGTCAATTGTGTGTGACAACTACTAAATTGAAGGTTAAATAGATGGCATGTGAAATACTCGGTGCTATCAACTAGGAGTCATAGCATTGGCAGGGTAAGTGAAGTTATACTCTGTCGATATTATCATCTACACAGAAGAACTCACATATATTTTCTATTCATATACACTTTTTGTGACTATGTAATTCTCAAATAAGATAGTTTCAAATGGTTTATATCTCCAAATTGAAGACCACCTTTTAATAATGTTGTGGTGTGTGTTTAGGTGATTCAATATAAATCACAGTTTACTTCTCCATATAATGTACTCCCTTTGATCCATTTTAATTGTTGCTGATTTAGTAATGGCGACAATTAATATGGATCAGAGGGAGTACTGATTTTTGCTGCTTTGAACAAGGTAAGAGGTCTGTATAATGATGGTCTTCTCTTTTTGCGAGAATGATGACTTCTCATGCCGAGCGAAATATATTTTAATGCTTTTATTAAACTAACCACAAATCTGAATGTGGTCATGTATTTAGGTAATGGTATGTAGCTGTGTTTGGTTGTTTCAACAAAAAAAATGAATGTTGGTTTCTTATGTTTGCACACTCACGCGATAGAGAGCTTTTCTGATATGAAACTTTTTGGAAATGCCAAGATGTGTGGAGAGTTTACAATCTTTGGTGATCTTAAGAGAAATTAAGATTCTAGGAGAAAATTTAAGTAATAATGTTTCTGATCAAGATGTATCTGTTTACGTAAATTGTATTGCATAATAACTATTCGAAGACATTACCTTGATGTCTGGTCTTATATAGTTTTTTTGTTTATGTTTTTTTAATGGATGTTGTATCAACTTCGCACATGTACTATAATTTCATTACAAAGGACAATCTAGCATAATAGTTAACGCAAGATGGTCATGTCACTACTCCAAATCTCTGTAGGAACTCTACAGGATAGGATTTGCAAAGGAAAAAAATAATCCTTTGAAGCCCTTCGGTTTATTGGAATGGATTCCTATTCCTATGTAGGATAGGAATCAATCCTTCATAATTTGGAGGAAAAAACATTAGCCTAGACTCAATGGGAAAATTTCTATCTTATGCACCAAATGGCATCTCCAAATGGCATCCCTTTCTCTATCGGAATTGAGATGTATGTCATTTCACTTCCTATGATTTTTCTATTCCTATAAAATTTCTATCCTATGAACCAAAGGAGGCATAAATTTATGAAATATTATTTATTCTCCAATCTATCATGTCCGCTTATTTTCTCTTCCACTGTCTGTTTGATGAATAAGCTTGCACTATATTGAATGAAGTTTAATTATCATGATCTAGAGAAATAAGAATGTTACACTCCCTCCGATCCACATTAATTGTTGTTGATTTAGTACAAGTATTGTTTAACTTTAATCATATAAGATGTTTCTAATTATATGAAATGATCTTTTAGTCGTTGGATGGTAGAATAGAATACAAAAGATATGCTTATTTTTTTGCATATGCAATATATGTTCACAAAGCACGTAAGTTGCATTACTGCCTCACGTTGATGACATTATATCTAAACATTTAACAATGTTTCTTTTGGTGATATTCCAAATAAATATTTACCATCTAGGTAACGAAACATATTTACGGCTGAAATTACATTGATTAACTTAGACACTCACATGTATTTGTGTTTACCAATGGTTAAAGTTACTTTCATTGCTTCTGGAGCGTGTTCCAATATATTTACATATGTTTCAATTGTTCTGTGCAAGTAGGCACTTATATTAATATGTGGGTTACACCATAGATAATTTGTGTATATTACATACAAATAAAATATGAAGTGAAATATAAAGTGAGAAAATGACAAATTGTTAAAACTAGCCCGTGCAGATGCACGGGTTCACGACTAGTGTATCTAATTTGTTGTTTGTGTATGCTTTATCATCACTGGTGCCAAACTATAATGCCAAGTGGATATATTCGGCTGTAATTTTTTTATTGTATAGTGTAGGATTATTGTACGTTTCTATGCCTTAGTCTTTTTATTGTACTAGCAAAAATACCCGTGCGTTGCTACGGGAGACACAATTGATGTGTATTAATTTAGTTAGAATTAAATAAGCAAAACACAATGATTGTTCATGCGAAATTTAAAGCGCACCAAAATTTTAGACCCACACAATAGGAAGTTATATACGGATTCCAAATGAACTTGAATTTTCTATATAGAGCTATGATTCATCGTCATATTCTAAGTTAAAATTGAACTGGTTATCTTCTCCCGACTTGAAATATATTCCATGATGGTTGTAGATGTGGTGTTGGCATGTATTGGGTGGCTGGTGAGCACCAATTGTCCGTGCTGCTGTCACACAATATTAACAAAATAAAAAAAGTGGAAATACGCATTTTACACAAACAATTCTAAGAAACAAAAATAGTAGGTATCAAGCTCTAGAGGTCCTAAAACATGGTTTCAATTGTAATAAGGAAAAGACGTACTGCCTTATCTTTCTAAATAACATTAAAAAGCATAAATAATGAGATGACACGGTTGGTTGACATATTAATACATTTTATGGAAGACTTTAATTGACTCGGTAGCAGGCAATTTGCTTTTATTATTGGGCATGTAGAGATCGATAAGAAAAAAAATGTTGTTAGTGTCGATACAAACGGCCATCGTTGCAACCGGAGAAACAAAAAATTATACATTTCTAGAGGTACATTGTTGTTGCTAATTCTTCCTTTCGTCACCATTGTAAATGGTGGTCTAGTTTGTCCGGATCACACAATCCTCCTCAACCATCTTCAAATATTCAGCCCATAATCAAATCATTCCTTTCCGGATCATACAGTCAACCGTCTTCAAGTATTCAGCACACAATCTTTTTTACCTTATTAAGGATCCCATCCATTTAAATATTCTGGCAAGGCCACCACAATCCTTCCTTACCTTATTAAGGATCCCATCCATTCAAATATTCTTCTGAGCCCACACCATCCTTCCTTTGAATTAGTCATATATTTAGCCACAATAATTAGCTGCCCTTTTTTCACAGCTATTTGTTAATTACTGCGACAGTTGTATATTAACTGGTTTGATTGTGTTCAAAATTGCGAGGTGGGACTATTCTTCACGCAATATGTCTGTGTCAGTTGGTTGTTCTGGCAGAAAGAATTAGACAGATCCCACGCTCGATTCTGCATTGTAGTAGGGTTTTGTTTTTAGACATAGGTTTTTTTTCTTTCTCCAAGACCTAAGATAAGAAAGCTTGCACCTAGCCCATAAGGAAGGCCCATGTTTTTTGTGGCTAGTTAGATGGGCTGGCGTGGCTGCCTGTACCCAGACGTACAATTCTTTTAAAATTCGATAGAGAAGAGGAGACGTGGAGCGAGGTAGGATAGAAAATAGTACCACTTCGTAGGAACCGGCAAAAGAGACCATGTAGGGAAGAAGTGAAAAAAAGAATGATGATGAACCTGACTGAGTCAATCCGTACTTTATTATTATTAGAGAAAGATTATTATTATCAACCCAACGTAGGAATTATGCCCGTGCGTTGCAACGAAAGATAAAAAAATTCGTCACATTAATGCATAAAATAAGAACACTAAGCATGATGAACTGTGGATTTATCTTACCTACCTATCCATGCCTAGCTTTTGATGATAAATTGTGAATTTATCTAACCTACCAAATATGTCCATTTATTGAATTTTTTAGGATACAAAAAAATATTATTTATTGAATATATTTTACACAGAGATATATATCTTCATATGAAACAACGGTGCTGCATCTTGTTGACTCCCGACTTGGCTTGCCTCCAGGCTGCTTGTGAACGTATATAAACAAGTGGGATCGTTTTATGGGAGCAAGGCGATACTATAACGTTAGTTGTACCAACAATCGGAGGTGCAACCGTGCATGGTTCAAGTTTTTTTTAGCATCTGTTTGGCGCACTATTTTTTTTCCTTTATTAGCCAACCTCTGACGTCAACCCAAAACTAACTGCCTAATCAAAGCCCAAGAGTGGGTCGAAGCCCATCAAACGGCCAGTAGCCAAGGCCCAGCCTAGGTCGACCTCCTCATCACTTCGCTAGACATGCTCACTACTAGACACGGTCTTTCCATCGATCTCAAGTTGCCAAGCTAGCGCCGCCACCTGCTTGCCGGCTCCACCGCCTCTTCTCATTTCTTCCACGTCCTTTTCCGTCGACCTCACCGGCTCCCGGGGCTCTGCCTCTCAACCATCGAGACCCTGAAGCAAGCGGCAATGTCCACCGTTGCGGACGTCCCTGACAACATCCACTTCTCCATGGCAAATGTCTTCACACACCGACGACCACCTTCCTGTAGTTCCTCTTACCTCCATGCTCCTGTGCCAGCGCGCATCTGACGCCGTCCCAACCACACCCGCATGCATCGACCACCTCTAGCATGCTGGCTGCTCCTGCCACAAAGCTCTTTCTCCCGATGAGTTCAGCGTCACTAGCCTCTGTGCGACCTCTCCACGACACGTCTTCTGCCGCCCCGGTTCGCGTCAGCCCCGATCTTTCTGCGTGTTCCGGCACCTCGCATGCACCGCCAGCCAGCGATGGTGGCTGCTCGTCATGTGCCTTGCACCACAAAACTGTCGGGTGAGAAGAAAGAAAAACAAAACAGTAGGCAAGACAAAATGTTTTGAACTTACAAAAGTACTGCGGGTTAATTACTCAAAAACAGAAGGACTTCTTTGAAAAATGCTACGACGGTGAACCCGACAGACTCAACCCGTGCTTTATTATTAGGGAAAGATAGTGTATGTTTTTAGAGGCGATAGTATAGAGTAGGATAATTCTTGAATTTGGTATATCGTTCAAACGGGGGCCCACACACCCAAACATTTCCTGGATGCCGTACAAATGAACAAACGTGTGTAATCAAAGCAGGCATTAATTGGGCTGGTCAAAATAATATTAAGTGGATCCCAAATGATGTGGCCCACCGTAACAACGACTCTTAGCAGGCCGTTAATAGGCCAAAAGCTCGATAGGGCCGCATAAATGGAAATGGCCTGCAGTCCTGTAGCAGGCCGAAATAGATTTCAATTTTGTTTCGTCCCTTTTACTTTACGGGCCAGTAAGAGGCCGAAAGTGTTATGGGGTAGAGGAGGCCCAATTTGTAAACTAGGCTGTTAACAGGCTGAAAGTCGCGCTGGGCTGGAATGATGCCTTGCAGAACGTGGGCCCCTAATGGACCTAAAGTCAAAGACCCAACTGTTGTGCAGGCCGTTAACAGGCCGAGAGACAAAATGGGCTAGGATTTGGCCCATTTACCGAATGGGCCGATTACAGGCCTAATGTCACGGCGGGCTAGAATTGGCCCAACTGTAGAATGGGTCGAGAAAGGGCCGAAAGATGTTCCGGGCCGTTAACGGGCTGGAACTAACGATGGGCCGCTAACAGGCTGAAAGAAGCTTAGGCCGCAATTGGGCCCAAAGATGTAGCGGGCCGTTAACGGGCTAAAGCTGATGATCGGCTGGAAATTGTCAAATGTAGAATGGGCCTTTGATGGGCCAATTCTGTGTAACTTGTATGGGCCATGCTTGTAAATGGGCCTGACTCAAGTAGGCCGCTAATGGGCCGGCCCGCTTATTTTGACAGGCCCGGCCTTTTCACTGGAATGGGTCTCTGTTGGGCCGTGCCACGTGTCGATGTATCATAGGCGCCTCCTGTCCAATGAATGGATGATATCTGTCCCAACGGTGAGCCAGCACGTGTTTCCTCCGGCCAATGAGAATTTTACATGTGGAAAATCCTCATTGGTCTGGGCTGTTAGCAGGTTATCGGATCCAAAACCGGACCCAGTAGCTTAATGGCGACCCGTTACGGTGGATGCCATGTGTCGGTCACCCTTGACGAAAGCACTTCTGTGATGCGTGATTTATCGTCATGGAAGTGGACACTTATGTATGATAATTTTCGTAATGTCGTGGAACACTTCTATGATAGCACATGTATGAGTATCTTGATTCAGTCATAAAATTGTCATGGATGTACATGCATGACAGAAAATGTGATCTACTGTGACAAACACGTATCATCACGGAAGTGTCTTTTTTTGTAGTGCATCAGGGTACGGTGCTCTTCCACAACGGAAGCACGTTGAAGCGCTTCCCTCAACGCGTCCGACATCTTCGGGTGGATAGAGGTCGAGGGTTGAGTCGACGCTCCCCCTTCCCTTAAAGGGGGCTGCTCGCTCGACTCCGGAGCCACGTGGGTCTCCGGAGTCGTATTCGGCTGGGGGCCAGACTGATCCGGGCCCCCGTCATTAGTTTCCATGGGGATAGTGTCCCCCATGTTTTCAACAGCCGAGGCATTACCCTCTGGCACCGTTTTAGCGGCCTTCTGCACCTCCCCCTAGCCTGGAGAAGTCCTTTGTTACAACACCTTGGTGTCATCCACGGCTCGTGGCGGAGAGGCTCGCGGAGGCGTTTCGCTCTCCATCATCTCCAGCGCCTGTGAGTTTCCGAAGACGACGATTGTTGGGGGAGATCACGGGCTGGACTAAAAACACGTAAATAAAATATTATCCTATGATCTGTAAAAGACCAGATGTAGGTATAGTATCTTTGAATACTTATGATTCGGTGGGGGGATTCGGCCTTAGGCGCCGCTCGGGGATGATTTTGGTGTCCGATTCAGAATCATTTAAAAGGGAAATCTTCCCCTTCTTGGACACCTCTGCTTCTAGGTCCGCGAAAGCCGACCTTTTCTTCTCTCCCTTGAGGGGAGAATTGCTCTCCTCCTCTTCCTCCTCATCTTCATCTCCTTCGTGGGGGGAGAGAACCTCAGTGTCTTCGGACGCGATGTCCGAAGTACCTTTACGGCGGAGGCCACTTCTGTTCTCCTTGCCCTTCTTCTTGGCCTTCTTCTCCGGTGCCTGGTACGGCGCTGGAACCAGCATCTTCGTTAGCAGAATAGTTGGGTCTTTGGCAGCGGAGCTGGACATTTGGTCCGCTCCGCTTTCTTTGTCCAGCCATGAAGGACAAAAGGAAGGCTTAACATACTCCTCGAATCTACAAGTAGAGGTTATGTTCGCAAATCTGAAAACTTACTGGAGTGGCCAAGGCTGAGGTCTTCGGCCGTTCCCGTCCATGATTTCTGGGCCTTGAAAAGCAGCTTCTAGATTTCTTTGTGCGTCATGCCAAAGAAGTGCTGCAAGGTCCGAGGGCTGGCCATCTTGAACTCCCACATATGGAGAGTCCGACGCTGGCAGGGGAGATTCCGGCGAAAAAGTATCACCTGGATCACATCAGCAAGGCTGGTGTTCTTCTCTATCACGCCCTTGACGTGCTTCTGCAGCGTCGTCACCTCATCGGACGATGCCCAGTCTAGGCCCTTTTTAACCCACGATGTGAGCCACATTGGAGGCCCATATTTGAACTAAGGAGTAGCGGCCCATGTGGCATCACGAGGTTCTATGACATAGAACCACTCCTTTTGCCATCCCTTCACGGTCTCCATGAAGGCCCCTGGGGCCAAGTGACGTTGGGGAGCTTGCTCACCATGGCGCCGCCGCACTCCGCGTGTTGACCATCGACCAGTTTTGGCTTCACATTGAAGACCTTCAGCCATAATCCGAAGTGGGGGGGGGATGCGAAGGAACGTCTCACACACGACGATGAACGTCGAGATGTGGAGGAAGAAATTTGGGGCTAGATCGTGAAAGTCTAGCCCGTAATAGAACATGAGCCTGCGGACAAAAGGGTGAAGAGGAAACCCTAGTCCACGGAGAAAGTGGGGGATAAATACCACCCTCTCATTAGACTCCGGAGTGGGGACGACCTGCTTTTCGGCAGGAAGCCAGTGGACAGTTTCCGCGGCCAAGTACCCCACTTCCCAGAGTTCCTTGATGTTCTCCTCCGTGATGGAGGAGGCCATCCAGTTTCCTTGAGCGCCAGATCCGGACATGGCTGGAGTGTTTGCTGGGGACGTAAAGAATTGAACTCAGGAGCTGGAGCTCGAGGGTGGATGGGCTGAGGAGGAAGAAGGCGTGGCGTAAAAAGATGGATCTTTATGTCCTTATAAAGGTAGTGAATATCAAGCGCCCCCACGATCCTTAAAACTCGCCTATTCCCAAGGGATCGTGCTAACGGCACGGTTGGATTACCCAAACCCGTATTGATGAGAAGCCTGTAATAAGGGGACACGATCTCTGTTTTGACAAGACGTGTCAATGAGGACCGCGCCTCGAAATACGAAGTGGGAGGCTAAAAAACGGTTCAAAATAATAATAACAAGGCGAGAACATAACGTCTCGCCGGAAAAGCTGTCCATGGACAGGACTTTTTTTGTTCAAGTGTTTTGCCCTTGTGGTTCAGGGTTGTGGCTGTTATACGTAGCCAAACATAGTTCTATTGACCTACTTCTTTGGAGTATTCGGAGGAGGAACCCACCTTGCAATGCCGAAGACAATCTGCGGGACGGACACATCGTCATTGAAGCCTAGTTTAGGGGCTACTAAGGGAGTCCTGGATTAGGGGGTCCACGGGCGCCCGGGCTATGTGATATGGGCTGGACTAATGGGCCAAGGAGATACAAGATAGAAGGCCTTCCCCGTGTCCGGATGGGACTCTCCTTTGCGTGGATGGTAAGCTTGGCATTCGTATGTGAAGATTCCTTTCTCCGTAAACCGACTTTGTACAACCCTAGGCCCTCCGGTGACTATATAAACTGGAGGCTTTAGTCCGTAGAGGCAAACATAATCATACATGCAAGACATCTAGGGTTTAGCCATTACGATCTCAAGGTAGAAACTCTTGTAACCCCTATACTCATCAAAGTCAATCAAGAAGGAAGTAGGGTATTACCTCCATCAAGAGGGCCCAAACCTGGGTAAACATCGTGTCCCCTGCCTCTTGTTACCATCGATCTTCAGACGCATAGTTCGGGACCCCTACCCGAGATCGGCCAGTTTTGACACCGACGACGAGCACATGGTGGCGTACCTCGCAGAGGTACGCAAAATGGAGAAGCAATTCTTGGGCCTAGAACTGCAACATGTGCTGCGCGACACAAACAAGGAAGCTGATGATATCGCCAAGAGGGCGTCAAGGCGTCAGCCCTGGGAGCCTGGCGTCTTCGAGGAGCGGCTCTTCAAGCCTTCAGCGGCCCCTCCGGCTGCGGAGCCTATGCCGCCTCAGGAGGAGCTCCCCCCACCACCAACCTCAGGAGCTCCCGCCTGCAGCCCGACCTCAGGAGCACGCCTGCTCCTCGCGCTTGAACCCCTGGAGGGGTGCTGGACTGAAGAATTCAAGGCATACCTACTACAAGACGCCTTGCTAGAGAAGGAGGAGGACGCGGAGCGCGTAGCTCGGCAGGTTACAGCCTACTGCATCCAGGACCGTGAGCTGCATCGAAAACGACCGAATGATGTTTCCTTGCGATGCATCTCCAGGGAGCAGGGGCGTGAGCTGTTAGTTGACATACACGGCGGAGACTACGGGCATCACTCGTCGTTGCGCACCTTGGTGGGCAAGGCGTTCCGCAACGGATCCTATAGGCCCACGGCACTCAACGACGCAGCCGAGCTGGTGAAATCCTGCGAGGCCTGCCAGTTCCATGCCAAGCAAATCCACCAGCTTGCTCAGGGCCTCTAGACCATCCCTCTCTCGTGGCCATTTGCAATCTGGGGGCTAGATATCCTGGGTCCATTCCCTTGAGCACCCGAGGCCTACCGCTACCTCTACGTCGCCATCGACAAGTTCACCAAGTGGGCGGAGGTGGAAGCCATCCACACCATCCCAGCCGGCACCGCAGTTAAGTTCATCAAGGGCCTCATGAGTCGGTTCGGAGTCCCTAATCGCATCATCACCGACAACGGCTCGCAGTTCACTAGCAATCTCTTCAAAACATATTGTGCTAATCTTGGAACGCAGATATGCTACGCCTCAGTGGAACACCCTAGGAGAAACGACCAAGCTGAGCACGCCAACACGGAGGTACTGAGAGGTCTCAAGACAAGGACCTTTAAGAAGAAGCTCGAGGCCTGTGGCAGGGGCCGGCACGACGAGCTCTAGTCCGTGCTGTGGTCCATCTGCACCACCGCCACCAAGCCAATAGGCGAGACCCCGTTCTTCCTCGTCTACGGAGCCGAAGAGGTTCTCCCTCACGAGGTCAAGCCTCGCTCCACGCGGGTGTTGGTGTTTGACGAGGCATGTCAGGAGGCCATGCGGGGCATGGACCTCGTGCTGGTGGAGGAACGCCGCCGGCAAGCCTCACTCCGAGCAGAAAGGTACTAGCAGGCGCTGCGATGGTAGCACTGCCGTAGTGTCCGCTCCGAGATGCTCGAGGTGGGCGATCTCTTCCTGAGGCGGGTGCTCTCCAGGGAAGGGCTGCATAAGCTCTCACTCATGTGGGAGGGCCTGTTTAGGATTTCCCGAGTCTTCAGGCCTAGCGTTGTGTGCTTGGAGACATAGGACGGGATCCCCATCCAGAACACCTGGAACATTCAGCACCTCCGGAAGTTATACCCACGAAGCAAGGCCGAGTGCATGTGAAGGTCTCCGCTCGTGACACTCTCACGTAATAGTGAGTGGGGCTGTACATGCCCTGGAGTCTTCGGAGTGCCGCCCTCGAGCCTCGGGGGCTCCCTCCCATGTCCTAGTGGCAGCACTTAGCTCCGCGCTGGTAAGAAGACTAGACTAGGTGCCGGACGTGGCTGTTCATTTGCTTTCTATAGCTGGTTGCAGCCTTTTTGTGAAATTTGGAGTTCTGGCGTTTGTCGATTGCTTGGTTGAGCCCCCTTCTCCTCTACTTCTTCGCTCACTTCTTTGTTTTGCGTCAGGGAGGACGACAGTTGCCTGACGCTCTCCCTCTTTGGCCCGCGCGGGGGCTGGGTAGGTGTGTGCGCGCGCTGGGCTAGCCTAAACCACGGACACACCTCGCCAAAGCCATGTTGCCCCAGAGCTTCGGCTCCCTTGATCTGCGCGAGGCGCCCTTGATTGAGCTCGTGATTGGCGCACCCTCCTAAGTCTGTGCCCCATGGGTACCCTGACGCGGTGCGCTAAGCCATGATTAGCCCATGCCTGAGGGCTCGCTTAAGGAGGAGTAAGGCACCCAACAGATGACATAACAAACTCTACAGCTTACTGACGCCTCCTGAGGTCAGTGGCTCACGATTCGGCAATAAGGAGGCCTCACTAGATGCCAGGAGCCCCCACCCCCACCCCCCCCCCCCCCCCCCCCCCCCCCGAGACAGGAAACTACCCCGAGCGTATCAAGCTAAGACACCCCCTTCTTTTGCATCTACGTGGAACACGAACAACGTCGGAGCAATAAGCATAACATAGTAGCATAGGGATCACAGTTCATTACACGCCCCAGCAGGGCATCTACCTTTTTCAAAATGCAGGAAGAAAGGAAAGGTCAAACAAAAGCAGCCCGCATGACCGCGGTAGCTGATGAGGCGTGGCTCTGAGGGCCTCCCAGACTCAGCTCAATCTGAGTCCCTCTCGTGCGTCACCGCCGCACGGCGGCGAGACGACCCGCCGCCGTCCTCGAATCGGGCCCGGCAGCGAGGCAGCTAGTCATAACCGCCGCTGCTAGTGCTCTCGTTGGTGGAGAAGCTGTCGCCGCTGGGCGAACCGCGGACGCCGCCAAGGGCAATCTTGCCCTCGGCTTCGTCACGGCTGTCGCCCAGACCGAGCTCACCATCGCCTCCGCTGTCTTCAGGGCAGCACCCTGCGCGGCGACTGTCGGTGTCAAAACCGGCAGATCTCGGGTAGGGGGTCCTGAACTGTGCGTCTAAGGATCGATGGTAACAGGAGACAGGGGACACGATGTCTACCCAGGTTCGGGACCTATTAATGGAGGTAAAACCCTACGTCCTACTCTTGTTTATATTGATGGAGTATCAAGTACAGAGTTGATCTACCTCGAGATCATATGTTGTGGTCTAAAACCTAAGGGTATGGTGAATAATATCATAACCGTCTATTGACTAGCCTAGGCTCGGCTTATATAACATACAATAGGCCTAGGATAACAAGAGTCCTAGTCGAATACGTCAGTGGAGAGGAGTCCTTGTCTTGATCACCAAGTCTTGTGGAATCTTCCTCGTATATGTCTTCGGCTGTCCGAACTGGCCCATGAGTAAACAGCCATGAGGGTCCTCGGCCCAATCCAATTGATCGGGAGACGACGTGGTGAGTACCCGCTAGTCTAGGACACCGTCAGTAGCCCCCTGAACCGGTCTTCAAGTTAGGAACGCTCCTCGGTTCTTCCGAACTATTCTTCGTCTTCGGTCGCCGATCTTGAAAATTGGTTCAACAAATCTTCCCATCTACGGGTATCCGAGGAGCCCTTTAAGTCTTCGACCTTTATCAATGCCTCGTTATTTTTACGCCACACCTCGGGTTTGTAGTTTTTCCCGGGCGGCAGTGTTCTCTTGTGTCCGAGCTCCAATGCCGTAGTATATTCGAGGTATCTTTTGCAGACGAGCACCAACGCCGGACTGCTTCCGAGCACCAACGCCCGAATGTATCCGATCTCCAACGCCAGACTATGTCCAAGCTCCAATGCTGGACTATATCTGAGGTGTCATAAATCACCTTGGTTCAAAAAAGTTGAAGGAGCTTAGCCGAGCTTAATGCTGGAAATTCCCTCTATGGAGCCAGCCACTAGCGCCCGAGCTTTATGCCGGACTGCTTCCGAGGTGGTGCACCACCCCGACTGCGGGCTGATTTTTGTCAATATTTTTGTTTGGTGCAATTTATTCTCTACCGAGATTTATAGCCAGTAGCCCTCAAGGTTTGTATCGGTCTAAAACCCGAGATGCACCTGAAGGATGACATAACACCGCTAATCCCAGTAGCCCCTGAGACTCAGGTTGATTCACAAAATCGGCCTGAGGATCAACTCCTAGCTCGGAGGAATACTTCGGGACAGAAAAAGCGGTGTGCAAATTCCTCGAGACTCAGGTTGGGTGTGGCCGACCAACCTGAGGAACATAATCTCCTACAAAGCTATATTGCACTTTAAATTTTCTGCACTAGATTTGTCAATGCAGTAGCCCCCGAGACACTGGTCGGGTGGCAACATCAGATCAGGGGATCTATATGCCCCTTTCAATATTAGTGAATGATAAGCTCGAAGCCCAGTAGCCCCCGAGCCTTAATGCGGGCACGGGTGGCCGAATTAAGGATCGATATCCATAGTAAAATCACGAATTATGTGTAATGACTATGATCGGATCAGCATTGTACAAAACATTGTTGACCGACCATCGGCTTCAACGTCTTCGGCCAGGAGCCGAGGAGTGTTTTCCTACTTTATAAAGAAGTTATAAGGGCAAAGATTTATGGAAAACAAGGCAATCCGGCCATACGGTTTTATAAACAAAGGTACACGGAAAGATATGTTATATTATGTTTTAATGTAAGAAACATCTTCCAAAAAAACAGTCCCACTATCGGTTCCTTTCATTGGGTTGTCATGCTTATCATGATCATGAAACCTCACCTCTGATCAATGTGGGAGGAAAGTATTAAGGATTTAGTTCGTGGAAAGTTCTCGAACTCTATGGTATTAATGAACCAAAAGTTTCACTTTCGTCGTTGCCGACCAATGTGATCCTTTAAGATTGCTAGCTTTTGGCTTCACCCAGTCTGAGGTACTTACTCGGATGACCCGGTAGTAACAATCACAGAGGTGCTCCCTTTACCACCTAGCCGAACAATCGGGAACATAGGGGTAAGCACAGGAGCCAGGCAACCCAGCTTGGCCAAAATCTTAAGTCAAATTGATGCATATTTATGGCTTTATAACGATGATTGCAGAAGGAGGCCCTTGTATATTAAATACAAATGACGATGACATGTTTATTTTGAATCCATTGCAACCATTTATCATTTGAAAGTGGCCCATCGTCGGCTTCCACCCCCTTGTAGCTGCTACACAGGGTGTCTCCACAATAACAAAACAACCCTTAGCCGACGTATCGGTGCCCGAAGGCGGTTGTGTTAGCGGAAACAAGGCAGTCAGATATGCGGGCTTTATAACTTTCACTTAGTCATAGGAGATTTAAAGATGGGAGGCGAGCTACTAGCCCCTCGTTAGTGTTCGGCGACAGCCGAGGACAAGCCGTAAACACTTCGGCTAATGTTATGAAAGGCCCATCATTTAACACGGGGTAATCGGTATTGATCTATAATTTCACACCATCATCGGATCGCCGACCAGTTTACGCCCATTGTGACAGTAAGTTTTCGGCTTTCTCCACTGAGGTGCTTAACCATTCGAGCTGGAAGCACAATTGAAGTGGTTCTCTCTTTGCACACCTAGCCGAACAAAGCAGAACATAGGAGGCAAGCATAGGAGCTGGGCAACCCAGCTATTGACCCAAGACACAATTCGAAACCGATGCATATATAGCAATATCCGATAATGTTTTCGCCGAATCTCTAAAGGTGTCCAGCGTTGCACTGTGAGACTTGTGCTGAAAACACACAAATAGTTTAAAAGTGCCATAAGCTTGGAAAACCAGAAAATGTCAGTAAAAACTTGACGTCCGAACAAGACAAAGTGTTCGGTGCCAATCCAAAAATTGGAAAAAAGAAAAAAATTGTGCTTCTGTCGTGCTTTAACATGACACACCCGATCTCAACACTTCAAGCGGGCCAGCCTACGGCTTCGAGTGATGAAGCTGTGTACCTAGGGTAGGGGCACGGACCTGTCCAAGGAGCCCTACCCAAGGACACCCCTGGAAGAAGTCACCTTTTAATCGACTTGAAGGTATCCCACTCGAAGGGTTCAAGACATTCGACCAAGAAGCTATCATTCGACCATGAAGCCAACCACTCGACTGCCAGGAGACCTAAAGTCACTCCGCAGGCAAACGGTCGGCTATTAAGTAGTCTTTATGGTCATTATCACACTTTATTAGGGGCGTTACCAGTAACGCCCAACCTTAAATGTACCTTAAACCCTGCATCACTGAGGGCAGGAGAGGGCCGGCGAACTCTATATAAGCCACCCCCTCCTCAGTATGAAGGGTTCGCATCCCTGTAATTCACACGCGCATAATCCAGTCGACCGCCTCCGGGCTCCGAGACGTAGGGCTATTACTTCTTCCGAGAAGGGCCCGAACTCGTAAACCTTGCGTGCTTACAACTTCTCCATAGCTGAGATCTTGCCTCTCCATACTTACCCCCCTACATCACTGTCAGAGTTAGAACCACGACAGTTGGCGCCCACCGTGGGGCCGGAATCTTAGCGCCTGATTGGAGAAGTTGCGATTTTTCCGATCCCTTTGATCATGGTTTCGTGCGGAGTTTTGGTGGAGGGCCGCGAGATCCGCCTCGGCGCGCTCACGTTCATCGCTGACGACTCCGCCTGGCTTCAGGAGGCGCCACTCGACATCGACACGCTCCCCGTCCGCGGTGCGACGCATTTCCGCGCATGCGTTCATGGCGTCCTCCTGCGGCAGCCGTCGACCCAGTATCGGTCGGCCCCCGTATCGTCTCCCTGCTCTATCTCCCACCGGCGCAAGCGCTCCGGTCGGTTGAGACTTCAGAGGTGGGTGAGGCATGCCGTGGCTCGCCAGTCGGCCGCCCCGCAAGTCACGGCAATCGAGCCCGACGAATCCCTCTGCGGCCTGTTCGACTGGCTCCGCGGAGACCGCATCCGAGTGCGACAGCAGCGACCCAGCGGCTGAGATTCTGGCGGTCGATGGAACACACAGTCCTCCCGGTTTCCCTCACGCTGATGGAGGCGCGGGTGGGGGCGACCCGTCGCATCCCCACAATGAGTATCTCCCCGAACCTCTCACGTCATTACAACGAGAGGAGCTTCGCCGCCGGAACATGGACGCACTCCGCACTCCTATCGTCGGAGAGACCCCCGAGGCCCGGGCCTTGGAGGACACGCGCTTGGCTAACTTGGCCGAGCACACTCGACTGGAGAATCTCCAGTGAGCACTCGACGAGCAAGCGCGTCAGCGGGCTCCCGAGTCTAGTCGACACCAGCTCTTCCCGCCGACGCAGGTATACCGAACCCCAGTTCAGAATTTGGCCGCCGCGGCCCGTATAGCAGAATCGATTCAGCCCTCCCAGTCAGAGGCTGGCAGGGGCTTGTTGCAGATCAGAGCATTGCTCCGGGCGGCGGGAAACCAGAATTCCGCTATTTCTCAGTCGCGGAATAGGATCCATAGTCGATCCGTTGCAACAGATACAGTCCAGTCGGCTCACAGCCCGAGGTCGCCCCCGAGGCATGAGGGACGTGGTGACCAGCATGATTAGTACAGAAGGAATGAGTAGTATGATCACCGATCCAATCGTGATGATCGACGTCGAGTGCCAACCCCTCCCCCGAGGAGTGGGTCATATGCGCCTCGACATTGAGATGACAGGCGCCCTCATAGCGTTGGGCAGAGGATTCCAGTCGACCCCAGGGACCCAGGCTTTGACGCGAGATCTATCCTCGTTCAAGGTTTGGTTGACAGGAACAGGGCTCATTGGGAAGGCCAGAACAGAGATGTGCCCGCCAGCAGCAGAGTACGTGTTTCAGGGCCAGAGTGTTTCAGTCGAGCCATCAGGGCCGCAGTGATTCCTCCCAACTTTCGGTTGGCGACTGGAGTCAGCAAGTTCACCGGTGAGTCTAAGCCTGACACTTGGCTCGAAGATTACCGAGTGGCTGTACAGATTGGCGGTGGCAATGATGAGGTGGCCATGAAGCATTTGCCTCTCCTGTTAGAGGGCTCGGCCAGAGCGTGGCTGAATCAGTTAGCACCCAGCAGCATCTACACTTGGGAGGATCTCTCTCGAGTGTTTGTCACAACCTTTGAGGGAACATGCAAGCGACCCGCAGGCCTTACAGAATTGTGGTCTTGCGTGCAGAAGCCGAGTGAAACTCTGAGGGATTACATCCAGAGGTGGATCACTTTGCATCACACAGTTGAGAACGTACCGGATCACCAAGCAGTTTGTGCCTTTAAAGAAGGCGTCAAGAACAGAGAGTTGAAACTGAAGTTCGGTCGGACCGGAGAAATGTCCCTGAATCGGATGATGGAAATTGCCACCAAATATGCTAACAGAGAAGATGAAGATCGACTCCGGAGTGGCAAGCAGAAAGCAGTCGCCCAGGAAACCGGAGGCAATTCCAGTCGGAAGCAGAAGCGGAAGGCCGAGCCAGCCGCCCCTGGGGAGGCCCTGGCCGTAACCCAGGGAAATTTCAAGGGAAAACCCAAAGGCCCCTGGAAGCCCAAGAAAGTCAAGGATCAAGATGGAAATGATGTTTTGGATCTGCCATGTCACATCCACACCAAGAAAGATGAAGAGGGTAATTTTATTTACCCAAAGCATACCACTTGACAGTGCCGGCTCCTGATCCAGCAGTTTCAGGGCAAACAGCCCAAAGATAAGGAAAAAGAGTCGGACAGAGTTGAGGACAAGGAAGATAGCGACGATGGATACCCCCAAATCAATTCCACCCTGATGATTTTTGCTGATGTCAAAAGCAAAAGTCGACTGAAAGTCATTAACCGTGAGGTGAATATGGTTGCTCCGGCGACACCCAGTTATCTGAAGTGGTCTCAGACTGCCATCACATTCGACCAGTCCGATCACCCTACGCACATTGCCACCCCTGGGAGGCAAGCTTTGGTGGTCGACCCAGTTGTCGAAGGCACTCGACTGACCAAAGTCCTGATGGATGGTGGCAGTGGCCTGAACATATTGTATGCTGAAACATTGAAAGGGATGGGCATTCCGATGTCCAGGCTCAGCGCCAGCAACATGAGCTTCCATGGAGTCATTCCTGGAAAGAAAGCCGAGTCACTCGGCCAGATTGCTCTCGACGTGGTTTTCGGTGATTCAAAGAATTACCGCAAGGAAAAGTTGACATTTGAGGTTGTGGACTTCCAAAGTGCTTATCATGCTATTTTGAGCCGGCCAGCTTATGCACGCTTCATGGCTCGACCGTTCTACGTGTATCTCAAGTTGAAGATGCCCGACCCCAAAGGTGTGATCACCGTTACAGGCAACCAGAAGAAAGCAGAGGAGTGTTTTCAGAAAGGATCAAAGATCGCTGATGCTCAGATGTCAGTAGTCGAACTGCAAGAGTACCAGAAGACTGCTGATCTGAGTGAATTGCTGCGAGCCAAGAAGCCAGCTTCAGAATCAGCTTTTCAGTCGTCCGGTGAAACTAAGCTAGTTCACATTCACCCGACCGACCCTAATGCTGCCCCGACTCACATCTCAACGACGCTTGACTCCAAATAGGAAGAAGCGCTCATCCAGTTCCTCCGTGAGAACTGGGACATCTTCGCATAGAAGCCTTCTGACATGCCTGGAGTTCCCAGGGGGCTGGCTGAGCACCGTCTACGAGTCGACCCAAAGTTCAAGCCTGTGAAAGAACATCTTCGACAGTCCGCCGTCCAGAAGAGGAAAGCTATCGGCGAGGAGGTGGCTCGGCTCTTAGCAGCGGAGTTCATCCGAGAGATTTACCACTCCGAGTGGCTCGCCAATGTTGTCATGGTCCCCAAGAAGGACAAGTCACTTCGCATGTGCATTTACTTTAAACACATCAATCGGGCCTGCCCGAAAGATCATTTCCCTCTCCCCCGCATCGACCAGGTAGTGGACTCGACCGCGGGGTGTGAGCGTTTGTCTTGTCTAGATGCTTATTCAGGGTACCATCAGATCCGTCTGTATGGACCCGACGAGATCAAAACGGCTTTCATCACCCCATTTGGGTGCTTCTGTTATGTCACCATGCCCTTCAGCCTCAAGAATGCTGGAGCCACATTCATGAGGATGATTCAGAAGTGTTTGCTCACTCAGATCAGTCGGAACGTAGAAGCATACATGGACGATATTGTGGTTAAGTCATGGAAAGGTTCCGACCTACTGACTGACCTTGCCGAAACCTTTTCTAACCTCAGGGGATATGATATCAAGCTCAATCCATCAAAGTGCACATTCGGAGTTCCAGGTGGAAAGTTACTCGGTTTTCTCGTTTCCGAATGAGGAATCGACGCCAATCCCGAGAAAGTTGGCACCATACTCCGGATGAAGCGCCCTGTGTGTGTACACGATGTCCAGAAGCTTACAGGTTGCTTGGCCGCTCTAAGTCGATTCATTTCTCGTCTCGGTGAAAAGGCGTTGCCTCTTTACCGACTGATGAAGAAGTCTGACAAGTTCGAGTGGACTCCAGAAGCTGACGCAGCGTTTGCAGAGCTCAAAGCTCTACTCTCCACCCAGCCGGTGCTTGCTGCCTCAATCAGTAAAGAGCCTCTGCTGCTTTACATTGCGGCCACGGGACAAGTTGTCAGTACAGTACTTACGGTCGAGCGAGAAGAAGAAGGAAAGGCCTTCAGAGTTCAACGCCCAGTATATTATGTGTCTGAAGTTTTGACTCCTTCGAAGCAAAGATATCCCCATTACCAGAAGCTCGTATATGGGATTTACATGACCACGAAGAAGGTTGCACACTACTTCTCTGACCATTCCATTACAGTCGTCAGCGACGCTCCACTATCAGAGATTTTGCACAATAGAGATGCAACTGGTCGAGTGGCTAAGTGGGTGATTGAACTCCTTCCCCTAGATATCAAGTTTGAAGCAAAGAAGGCTATCAAGTCCCAAGCAATTGCAGATTTCGTCGCCGAGTGGATTGAACAGCAACTTCCGACTCAAGTTCACTCGGAGCACTGGACCATGTTCTTCGATGGATCTAAGATGCTGAATGGTTCCGGTGCTAGGGTAGTATTGGTCTCCCCCCGAGGAGATAAGCTCAGATACGTTCTCCAGATTCACTTTGATTCCTCCAACAATGAAGCATAATATGAAGCACTCTTGTACGGGTTGCGCATGGCCATTTCACTCGGCGTCCGACGCCTCATGGTCTACGGCGACTCAGATTTGGTGGTTAATCAGGTGATGAAGGAGTGGGACGTCAGAATCCCAGCTATGACTGGCTATTACAACGCAGTAAGAAAGCTAGAAAAGAAATTCGAGGGGTTAGAGCTTCATCACATCCCCCGACTGAAAAATCAAGCAGTAGATGATCTGGCAAAGATAGGCTCCAAGAGAGAAGCCATTCCCAGCAATGTGTTTTTGGAGCACATCCGCTCGCCATCAGTCCAGGAGGATCCTTTCACAGAAGAAGCCCCGCAACCGAAAAGTGCCACAGATCCGACTGAAGTAGAAATTCCTACTGTGGTCGACCTAGTCATGGAGGTCTTGGCTATCACTCCCGACTGGACAGTACCATACACCGCGTATATCTTGAGGAAAGAACTCCCGGAGGACGAGGAAGAGGCTCGACAGATCGTCCCCGATCCAAGGCCTTCACAGACATAAAGGGACAGTTGTATAGGGAAAGCGCGACTGGAATCGGTCAGAAGTGCATAACACCAGAAGAGGGTCAGATGATCCTTGATGATATCCACTCGGGGACCTGTGGTCACCATGCGTCCTCTCGGACCATTGTGGCTAAAGCATACCGAGTAGGATTTTACTGGCCGAGAGCAAATGAGATGGCAAAAGAGATAGTCGACAAGTGTGGAGGTTGCCAGTTCTACTCCAACATGTCACACAAGCCTGCATCAGCCCTGAAGACCATTCCACTCGTCTGGCCCTTTGCTGTCTGGGGACTGGACATGGTCGGTCCACTGAGAACAGGCAGGAGCGGATTCACGCATGTGCTTGTGGCAGTCGACAAGTTCACCAAATGGATTGAAGCCAAGCCTATCAAAAATATTGATGCCAGCACTGCTATCGGTTTCATCAGAGAGTTGATATTCAGATATGGGGTCCCGCATAGCATCATCACTGACAATGGGTCAAACTTCAATTCAGACAAGTTCAGAGCTTTTTGCACCTCTCAAGGCACACGAGTCGACTACGCGTCGGTCGCGCATCCTCAGTCGAATGGACAAGCTGAAAGAGCAAATGGTCTGATTCTCAAAGGATTGAAGCCTCGATTGATGCGTGATCTCAAGCACGCAGCAGGCGCTTGGGTCGACGAACTTCTGTCGGTTTTGTGGGGGCTGAGGACCACCCCGAACTGGTCGACCGGAAGGACGCCATTTTTTCTGGTTTACGGAGCCGAAGCCATCCTGCCGAGTGATCTACTTCACAACGCCCCCAGAGTCGAGCTTTATAACGAAGACGAAGCAGAGCAAGCCCGGCAAGACGCAGTCGACCTCCTAGAGGAGGAGAGGGAAATGGCTATGATCAGATCGACCATCTATCAGCAAGACTTGCGTTGATTCCATGCCAGAAATGTGAAGAGCCGAGCCTTCCAGGAAGGAGATTTGGTCCTCCGAGTGGATCAACAGAAACCACACAAACTTGCTCCTACTTGGGAAGGCCCCTTCATCGTCACCAGAGTCCTCCACAATGGAGCATATCACCTCTACAATGTTGATCACCAGATCGACGAGCCACGAGCTTGGAATGCGGAACTGCTCCGCCCCTTTTACACTTGAGTTCTCCCTTGGACGAGATGTAATAAGAAAAAATTTCTGCAGTTCATTTTTACCAAAGACAAGAGTGTCCCAATAATTGCTGTCACTCTTGTTTGCATACGAAATCCCCCAGTGGGTGACTTAGCTGCGAATCCGTTTCGCCTAAGTTTGAAAAATCCTACCGAGTGGAGAGCAATTCTCCCACTCGGGGGCTTAGCTGCAGTCTGGTACTCGCCTAAGTTCTCCCACTTAGAGGCTTAGCTGCAGTCAGGCACTCGCCTAAGTTTGAAAAAATCCTACCGAGTGGAGAGCAATCCTCCCACTCGGGGGCTTAGCTGCAGTCCAGTACTCGCCTAAGTTCTCCCACTTAGAGACTTAGCTGCAGTCAGGCACTCGCCTAAGTTTGAAAAAATCCTACCGAGTGGAGAGCAATCCTCCCACTCGGGGGCTTAGTTGCAGTCCAGTACTCGCCTAAGTTCTCCCACTTAGAGACTTAGCTGCAGTCAGGCACTCGCCTAAGTTTGAAAAAAATCCTACCGAGTGGAGAGAAATCCTCCCACTCGGGGGCTTAGCTGCAGTCCAGTACTCGCCTAAGTTCTCCCACTTAGAGGCTTAGCTGCAGTCAGGCACTAGCCTAAGTTTGAAAAAAATCCTACCGAGTGGAGAGCAATCCTCCCACTCGGGGGCTTAGCTGTAGTCCAGTACTCGCCTAAGTTCTCCCACTTAGAGACTTAGCTGCAGTCAACCACTCGCCTAAGTTTGAAAAAATCCTACCGAGTGGAGAGCAATCCTCCCACTCGGGGGCTTAGCTGCAGTCCAATACTCGCCTAAGTTCTCCCACTTAGAGACTTAGCTGCAGTCAGGCACTCGCCTAAGTTTGAAAAAATCCTACCGAGTGGAGAGCAATCCTCCCACTCGGGGGCTTAGCTGCAGTCCAACCACTCGCCTAAGTATTTGAAAATCCTACCGAGTGGAGAGCAAACCTCCCACTCGGAGGCTTAGCTGCAACCCAGCGCTCGCCTAAGTATATAAAAATCCTACCGAGTGGAGAGCAAACCTCCCACTCGGGGGCTTAGCTGCAGTCCAAGCACTCGCCTAAGTGATTAGAAATCCTACCGAGTGGCGAGCCAAGCTCCCACTTGGGGGCTTAGCTGCAGCCCAGTGCTCGCCTAAGTGTTTAAAAATCGTACCGAGTGGAGAGCAAACCTCCCACTCGGGGGCTTAGCTGCAGCCCAACGCTCGCCTAAGTGTTTAAAAATCCTACCGAGTGGAGAGCAAACCTCTCACTCGGAGGCTTAGCTGCAGCCCAGTGCTCGCCTAAGTACAGGACACAACCCAATCTGCAAGTCGACTGCAACCTTCTCCTTCGGAGCTGCGCCGCAAATACAAGGTTATTCCGAGTGAAGATCAAGATCCACTCGACGAATCAAACCATGAAGATATTCAACGAGAAATCAAGATCAGATAAAGCCTAAAAGGTCCCAGAGCTCAGATCAAAGTACTCGAGCCCTCGGCTCGGCGGAGTTTAACGGTTACAAATCCACTCGGCATTCCGAGGCAAATTTAAAGTGAAGCATAAAAGTTTTTCATTCCTCAGGAGGAGGACTGGAAGGGGCGACGAACTCGTCCAAGTCGATCCCGTCTGCAATACGAGTGGCAACAGCAATAAAAGTCTCCATGAAGTCTTGAAAGTTGTGCTTCCTGGTATTGGCAACTTGGATGGCGGCCTCCTTGCAATGGACGCGGACCAGAGACAGAGCGACATCAGCACCACATCTAGCAGAAGATTTCTTCCATTCCGCCACTCGACCCGGGACTTCATCCGGTCGGACCATCAGGGACTCGAGGTTGTTTTGAAGCGTCGTTCCAGGCCAGAGTGATGTGTCGATCCGCGACATCGCAACCTTCAGCCGAGCAAGATAATCAACAACGCTGGTAACACGAGACTCCAGTCGGAGCACGTTCATAGCAGCCTCGTCCTTCACGAGAGAATTGGCGGGATCCAAGCCTGGATCCACTCGACTAGTCTCCTCTTCGAAGCTCTGGCAGAATTCTGCAAACATGATTCAAGAATAGGACAGTGGCCGTACGCGGGCTCGGTAACTACAAGATAGCCGGGTTGGAATAATTACCTTCGAGCATGACGAACAGCTTCTTGGCGAGTCCATCGAGATAAGCCTCCAGATCTTTTACCTTCCCCGCCAGCTCACCTGCCTTGTCGTGCAGAGCCATCTTTTCTTTCTTCAGTCGACTGGCATCTCGATTAGCTGTCTCAAGAGCAGTTTTCAGTCTGGAGTTCTCCTGTTCAAGAGTTCCGACCGAAGCCAGTTTCTCTTCTGCGAGCTTCGTTTTGCTCGAGGCCTCCTTCTGTGCCTCTAAGAGATCTTGATCCTTCTTCTTAAGAGCTTCCTCCAGTTTATCTGCGGCACGTCAAGTGGAACCAACATCAAGAATGGACAAGAAAGAAAAGCCACCCGTTAAGAATGGAGAACCTCACCAGCCATACCTTTTGCTTCTTCTTGCGCCTTCTTCAAATTCTCCTGGGCAAGCTTCAAGTTAAGGTTGAGCTGGATCTGCTGATTCTCCAACTCAGTATGGCGAGCTACAAGTTCACAGGATTTCTGTAAAAAGAAAAATCAGTCGACAGACGTCCAAAATAAGTTGCTTCCGAGTAACTAAGAGGCAATGATGACGTTTCTAAGACTACAGCCGAATCAAGAACATTCGACAGTAGTCTCGGGGACTACACCCAGTGGGTGCACTCAGCATGCCCCCACTGTAAAAAAAAGTCGACTGCCCGCAGTCGACCGGATACAGTCCCATTCGACATGGCCTGACCAGACCGAGTGAAGAAATACAGCTACAACAACACAATATAAAGACTACAGTCGACTGCCCGCAGTCCACCGTAGTCTCGGGGACTACACCCAGTGGGTGCACTTAGCGTGCCCCCACTCGTCCAAGAATTGGCAGACACACCCAGTGGGTGTACAGATGCAAAGATCTTCAGAAAAGAGATTCTTCAAACAGCATATCATAACAGACCAAGCATTGAGTCGACTGACCTGGACGTTGCTCTGAAGAGCCGAGCTCGCGTCATAAGCTGCTTGGCTGGCCTCCCGAGCCACCTTCACTTGCTCCATCATGATCCCCGCCTGACGTATAGCCTCTTTTGCGGCAGCCGCTTGGTCCTCAGGGACAGGGTACGCGGCAAAAAGCGAAGACGGATCCGCAGTCGACGTCGAAGGCTGCACACTTGTCAGAGGAATGGTGAAAGTCACAGAAGCCCGAGCGGTGTCACCACCATCCCGAGCTACGGCCTCAGACGCCGAAGCAGATTGGGGGATCTTGTCAGCCAATGCCCTCTTGTTCCTCCTCACTCTCAGCGGTTCGTTGTCGTCGTCATCCGGGAGGTCGATAACATGAGGAGGGGCTACAAGGGAAACATTCAATCGACCAGAGTTGCAATAAATGTTCAGTCAACTCAAAACGGAACGTCAGTAATCATACCAAGGTTGGAGGTAACAGCATCCTCCATCTCTTGGTCGTCGTCCTTGGCGGAGATCTCAGAAGTAGCAGCACTGCAAATCTCGAAAATCAGTCAGTTGGCTCGATGAATCGACCAAAGATCTGTCCTCGGTCGACGAAGGAAAGCAAGTTTTATTATTACCCGGAAATAGTAGGGACAACCATCTTCATCTTGGGCAGAGCCTTGGGCGGCTTGGACAGCGTCGCGCGTGGGTGCTTGGGAGCCTTCCCAGTCGGCGTAGGAGAAGAGGTCCGAGGACGTTTCGACGACTGCCCAACAGAAGCAGTCGCCTTGCCACGTTCCCGCGCCGGATCGTGTGTGAGCTTGGATCGCCCCTCCAGGCGAGGGGGTTCAACCTCCTCCTCCTCCTCTTCACTGGAGTCGACATTGTCGTCTCCCTCTCCTTCACCGTCGGACTCCCACTCACCTTGGTCGTCTCCACTCCCACCTCCGCTCGCCTCCCCTTCCTTAGTTGGCCCCTGGGCCCCGTTGGGCGTCGAGTACATCTCGGTAGTCGCCTGGAAAACAACAGACAAGACGAAAGTCAATCGACCTACCCAAAGAAGACCAATGAAGAAAACAAGATCTCAGTCAAGAGCGTAAAGACATACCTGGTCCACGTCATACGAGTTGTCGAGTGGAATTACCCTCCTGGCTCCTCGGGGGTTGTCTTTGTTCCCCGTGATGCTCGACAGCCACCCCTCCAGCATCTTGTCAGTAACCTCCTCCGGGTGGACCCGAGTGGTGTCGTCGAGACCCGAGTACAGCCACATCGGGTGGTCACGAGCCTGGAGCGGTTGGATGCGCCTCCGGAGGAAGACCTCCAGCAAGTCCATAACAGTCACGCCCTCACGGACAAGCTCAACCACTCGACCAGCCAGCACTTTGACTTGGGCCTTTTCCTCCGGCGTCACTTTCAGAGAAGCAGGTTTTTTGGCTTGGTCGAGAGAGAAAGGGGAAAGTCCGGTCGACTGCCCTGGGGTCGCCTGGTCTTGACAGTAGAACCAGGTCGACTGCCAACCGCGGACCGACTCCGGGAAAGTGATAGATGGAAAACAACTCTTTCCCCTCGTCTGGATTGCCAGGCCCCCGCACAGCTGAATCACCTGCGTCCTTTCGTCACTCAACTTGGCCTTCTTGACCGATTGAGAACGGCAGGTAAAGATGTGCTTGAAGAGTCCCCAATGGGGGCGGCAACCCAAGAAACCCTCACACATGGAAATGAAAGTAGCAAGATATACGATGGAGTTGGGAGTGAAGTGGTGGAGCTGCACTCCAAAGGAGTTCAGAAAGCTCTGGAAAAAAGGATGGGGCGGCAGAGAAAACCCTCGGTCGATATGGGTGGCTAGGAGCACACACTCACCGTCGCGAGGCTGAGGTTCGATCTCTCCCCCCGAAAGATGCGCAGCTTCATGGGGAATGACTCCCCCCTCGACCATGTCATCAAGATCTTCTTTCCGGATCACCGACGGCATCCAGTCGCCCTGGATCCAGCCGCGGGGCAGAGCGGACCTTGAGGAAGATCCGCCCCGAGCAGATATCTTCCCTTTCCCCTGCGCCGCCGCCTTCTTCGCGCGCTCCAGAGCGGATGTCTTGTCCTTCGCCATCGTCGCCGGCAAATCTCGCACGGGTCTACGGCGCTAGGGTGAGGGCTGAGGTGGTGGAGGAGCTTGCGAAGGGAGAGAGGAAGAAGAGAGCACACTGCTTGGAAACCCCGAGCTGGCTACTTATAAGAGGCCGCTCCCGAGTGGCTGACCGGTAGGCCCAGGCGATCCAGTCAAATCCCGCAGCATACGCGCGCGCGGTACGTGGCGAAAAAGGTGGCGCGGAAATCGAGGAGCTTCCACTTTATCGCTTCCGATTACTGCGGCCGCTCTCGTCCCACGCGCTTCCCGAAATCCGAATCCCACGACATCCGCGGGCTGCAAAACAACTTGTCAAAACAGAAGACCCCGCTCGCGTCGACACTCGGTATGTCACAAGTAAAGAAATTCACTCGGCGAAAGGCCTGGAATGGATCAAGGCGACTGAAAAGAGGTTGATGACGTCGTTCGTGACGATTTACCCGAAACGAGGCACTCATGTAGCCCAAAGAACCGGTCGGAAAGATCTCCAACTCTTTCCCCACTCAAACCTCGATCCATTCGGGGGCTAATGATGAAGCTGTGTACCTAGGGTAGGGGCACGGACCTGTCCAAGGAGCCCTACCCAAGGACACCCCTGGAAGAAGTCACCTTTCAATCGACTTGAAGGTATCCCACTCGACGGGTTCAAGACATTCGACCAAGAAGCTATCATTCGACCATGAAGCCAACCACTCGACTGCCAGGAGACCTAAAGTCACTCCGCAGGCAAACGGTCGGCTATTAAGTAGTCTTTATGGTCATTATTACACTTTATTAGGGGCATTACTAGTAACGCCCAACCTTAAATGTACCTTAAACCCTGCATCACTGAGGGCAGGAGAGGGCCGGCGAACTCTATATAAGCCACCCCCTCCTCAGTATGAAGGGTTCGCATCCCTGTAATTCACACGCACATAATCCAGTCGACCGCCTCCGGGCTCCGAGACATAGGGCTATTACTTCTTCCGAGAAGGGCCCGAACTCGTAAACCTTGCGTGCTTACAACTTCTCCATAGCTGATATCTTGCCTCTCCATACTTACCCCCCTACATCACTGTCAGATTTAGAACCACGACATCGAGCTCCTTATCCCAAAGGCGGGGTACTTCTTCGAGGCCAGTTTAGCAAACTAAACCCGAGCGGCTTTTTATAGAGAAGACAGGCTATCCGGCTATTGACCATACACTCGAGTCGAAAAAGGAGCGGTAGAAAAAGACTTTGCCACGACCAAAAAGAAAACACATTTACTATGAAACATCTCATATAAATTTTAAGAGCCCCAAGTGACTTGGGTAAAAGAATTTTATGTATAATGATTGTATGTACCGATGTACTTATATCATATCTGTGTTCACCCGAACTTTAAACGCATCTTAACCGACCTTCGGCTTCTCCCTCTTCGGTCAAGGACCGAAAAGTGTCATGTACTCCACCTGTCGAAAGCATCGACGGTGTTTCCGATAACCAGGCAATCAGGCCATAAGGCTGTAACAGGCAAAGCGCGCTCAGGGAACTTATGCTATATTGCTGACGAAGTGTAAGAAGCATCTTTGAAGAAAATAGTACCTCCATCTATACCTTTCTTAGGTTGCTCATTGTTACTATGAGACTTGTGCAATAGATTTTTTGTACTCATGAGTTCCGTTGTGTGCCGACCATTATTGAAAACAATAAGAGCGCTAGCTTTCGGCTTCACCCAGTCTGAGGTACTAACTCGGATGACCGGGTAGTAACAATCGCAGAGGTGCTCCCTTTACTACCTAGCCCAACAATCGGGAACGTAGGGGTAAGCACAGGAGCCAGGCAACCCATCTTGCGAAACACTTAAGTCAACATGGTGCATATTGTGGCATAATACACGAACAAGGAACAAAGTCGTACAAGTATAATCATATGCAAGAGGGAAGGCTTCATAAAGGAAGCACCCAAGTAAACGGGGTATTTGAATTTGTGTGTCACAAACAAAGTTTTGACAAGGAAATTTTTCACAAACAACTCTTTGCCAAAAAAGTATAATGCTTGGTAGAACCGAACAAAATTTAAAAATTGAAAACTTTGAGCATAAAAGTGACTTAGTTGATTATTGTGTTCGGTATTGATGACGCGGTCCGAGCTTACGGCGGGACGAGGTCCCAGCCCGCAAACTCGGCACTCTAGAGTGGTGACATAGCACGGCCAATTTAGGCCGGCAGAGTGACACCGACGTCCCCGGCGTGGTTTAATGAAGTGAGGGTGAAGGCCCCAGTCCAGCCGAGGTGACAACACTGCCCGACCAGGATCATTTACCTGTGCACAGGAAATAGTGCAAACCAGAGATAATAGTAATGATAATAAATTATAAAAAATTGTTGCATAAATAATAATTTATGCAAAGTGAGTAATAAAAGACATATGGCATGTGTGTCGAACACTCGATGAGGTAGAGCTCCCTCAGCGATACCGAAGTCCTGAGGCAACCGAACATGTCGGTATGACAATTCGACCAACAAGGTGATCATGCGAGCCGATTTAGGCCGATTGGAACGACGACGACGGCTTGCCAGAGTGACTGCGTGACACAGTCAAAGTCGATTATCTACACATGTAAAATAGTGCAGTCCAACAATAATAATATAAATATATAAAAATCCTCGCGTAGTTAATTTACGCAAAATAATTTATTTAGAGATATGTGGCCTGGCACCGAAGTTAATGTCGATGCAGGGCGTCGGCGTGATGCGGTAAAGGCGTGGCAAAGCCGAACCACCACGCAACCGTCGTTAATGCGACCACCATTTGATAGACCTGTGTACAGATGATGGAACAAACCAGAGTAATAATTCCTTGGGAAAAATAAACCCAAACAAGCAAAAATTGCTGGGATTAATAGCACCTGGTTTATTTTTTGTAGCAGTCCGAAGAAAAGTGACTCCCAAAATTGGTACTCGATCTGCATTGCCTGATGGGCGATAAAGCGACAGCATGGCGATGCTGGCAAAGGTTGGCTCGACGAGGCAAAGCCCCCGGTCCAGCTAACGTGACGAAGCTGGTCAGCTGGTGACACCGAAGTCACCGGAGTATGTTGATGAAGAAATAGCAATGTCCCCGATCCAGCCGAGGTGTCGAGGCCTCCATGTCACCCGATGAGTCGAAGCAGGTCGGCCGGTGATGCCAAAGCCACCAGAGTAGGTTTGATGAAGATATGGTGAAGCCCCCGGTCCAGCCGAGGTGACGGAGCAGGTTGGTAAGGAGACATTGCAGCTATCGTGTCCGCCGAGGTGTTAAAGAAGTTCGGCATGATGGACATCGGCTTGAAGAAGCAACAGTGCGGCCATGCCGACACATGTCGTAATTTCTGACGCGGTCAATGTCGGCTTTGATGAAGTGACCATGCGGCGATGCCGGTGTGCCTGCTCCACGTGATCCGTGAGATGGCGATATTGGTGATGATTTATCCTTTGTGATTCCAAACTCTTGTTCGGCTCGCCGAGATGATGATTCGAAGAAGTTGAGCTCGGCTCAACAAAGCAACGACGTGTCTACTGCAGGTCGGCAACCATGAAGCAATATTGCCGGACTGGTTTGACACCAGCATGACAGTGAAGATTATCTCCGAAAAGGAGAAAATTTTGTGAGCATGTGTTTGGAAACAAAACACAATACCCTAGAAAGAGATTCCTCCAAAAAGGTTGTCCGAAATCCCGTTCATAAAAAGGATGAACTCGGGCCGGATTTGTTCTTGCGCAGAAAATAGATATGAAAAGTGATACACTAATAGGAAGGTTCCCGGAGTTTGGACGGTCGGATCGAGCTGAAATTTTGAGGGGTGGTACATATGGGAATTACACAGTAGATGAACAGTTGAATCTTCCAAAGGATCTCCGAGATGGGCTCTGGAGACCACGCCCTAAACTCGTCTAGATTCCCATCCAGATTTGACAGGGCTCCGGTATATCGTAGATTGCCAGAAATTCCTTCATCGTAACTCGATGAAATTTTCCAGGGTTGTTGTAGACTCAGTTCCGCACAATTCCACCAAAGGAATCGTCAAAGCGATGCTCGAGGAGGTGGTGGCTGCGGGTACAAGTTCGCTGTTCGAAAAAATAGCACGGTCGCCCAAGGGCAATGTTGACGTTGAGCCCCCGAGCTCCATGGATGATTCCTCCATGATCTTGATAGAGACCGGAGATGATGTTGGTGAAGGCCCCCGTCCAAACATGATGATCAGAGATGGAGCGCGGTCCTCGGTCGAGCCAAGGTGACTAGTCGTGTCGGTGATGAAGATGCCGGCGTCGCAGTTGATCTACGGCGAGCCATTGATCCTTTGCCGATGACACATCGGAACTCTCAATAAAAGCACCATTGTCGGTGTCAAAACCGGAAGATCTCGGGTAGGGGGTCCCGAACTGTGCGTCTAAGGATCGATGATAGCAGGAGACAGGGGACACGATATTTACCCAGGTTCGGGCCCTCTTGATGGAGGTAAAACTCTACGTCCTGCTCTTGTTTATATTGATGGAGTATCAAGTACAGAGTTGATCTACCTCGAGATCATATGTTGTGGTCTAATACCTGAGGGTATGATGAATAATATCATAATCGTCTATTGACTAGCCTGGCCTCGGCTTATATAACATACCAGAGGCCTAGGATAACAAGAGTCCTAGTCGAATACGTCGGTGGAGAGGAGTCCTTGTCTTGATCACCAAGTCTTGTGTAATCTTCCTCGTATATGTCTTCGGCTGTCCGAACTGGCCCGTGAGTAAACGGCCATGGGGGTCCTCGGCCCAATCCAACTGATCGGGAGACGATGTGGTGAGTACCCCTAGTCCAGGACACCGTCAGTGACCATCTTCCCGAAACTCCCTCACGAAGAGGGTCGCGGTGCCATCATACTTGAAGTGGAGGGTACACCGCCCGCTCAGGCCGCGCGCGCAGGCAGAAGTCTGCCAGCCGTGGGCCAGGGCCACGTTGCCCGCGACGGAGACCTCCACCACGACCCATGAGGCCTTGATGCAGCAACCGTCAGCCTGCAGCCAGAGGCTGTTGAGACCCCGGGCCGGCAGCTCACCAGCAAAGGACCGCCGAAGCTGGAGCCAGGTGCCAGCCGGGCTCTCTGACCACACGATGAATGCTGGGAGCACCTCCGCCGAATGGAAGCGCAGCCGAGGAGGCCGGTCGACCACGGCACGCCTCCCCTCGGTGCAAGGGCCACTCCGCCTAGAGCGGCCCTTGCCTTGGGAGGAGACACCGCTGTGGCCGCCGAGGATGACGGTAGTCCCCGAAGGAGTGCGACCGCACCCCCGAGGAGCCACAACAGGGGTCATGCCATGCTTACAGGGACGGCCCCGCCCCCTCTTGGGCGGTGGCGAGCTGGGCCCCTCCTGGCGAGCCTTCCCCTTCTGCGCGGCTGAAAACCTCTTCGTTGGCGCCATGGGACTGCAACAAGGCGTCGAGGCAAAGAGGAAGAAGAAGGAGAAATCGGTGAGGAAGTAGAGATGAGTGAGGGGGGCTCTGCCCCTCCCCTCATTTATAGCCAGAAGGAGGCCAACCGCCAGCCTCCACAATCGCACGTAATGATGATTTTTTCCTGCATCCAGCGGCGTCTCGTCAAGTTGGATGGTTGATGAGGCAACAAGGGAAAGAAGAGGCGCCCACATCCCATCGATCACCACGCGTTGACCAAGGCCGCAGGTGGTTGGGGCCCGCGGCGCTGCACAATTGCTCTTTGGCTTCACCTCAAAGCCAAGTTCGAGTGCCCCTTGGGCCCGGGGGCTACTATCGGCGTCCTAGGAACGGGGGTACCCAGACTTGCCTGCCCGCGGCCCGCGAGCGTGGCTCCACCAACGGCCTGGTATGGCCCAGCTTTAGCAGCGACCACCCAAGACCCTTGCAAGGGGCCAGGCTCGCGAGGCGGACGACACCAAGACCTCCCAGGGGGTGGCCTCACTAGGTCGGCTCCCTAGGAGCAGAGATATCTATGCAAGGGGTATCTCGTGAGGTTCACGTGATGTGAGCCATGACGACCAAGGCTAGGGGGCGCCAGCGGGCGTAGTGTACCGGTTTCCTCTTTGGTGCTAAGGAGAGCGCAGGCGCGGGGTCCCGAGGCATCAGGCAAAGGTTCCATATCGGTGCAACAAGACCAAGACCGTCAGGACAGCAGGATGGAGGTCATCGCGGAGCCAACATCAGCATCACCACTACAGCCTTTGGCAGGCGAGGACCATCGTTTGTCAGGATATCTTGTACTGTTGTCCCCCTTCAAACTTGGCCGTTGTGGGATCCCTTCGCGTCTAACATTTGGGAAGAGGGTCAAGTCCACTATAAATAGGACTTATCCACCACCATAGAGGGGGATCGTATCAATTACACCCTGACCAGCTCATCTAGCTCAAAAACACCTCACCTCCTGAGGCTGTTCATCCACTATAGTAGTTCATACTCAGCCCCTCAAGGCAATCCACCACACACTGGAGTAGGGGATTACACCGCAAGGTGGCCCAAACCAGTATAAAAGCTCGTGTCTCTTGTTCTTTGGGTTTGTCGAGTTAGGCCGTGAGATCGTTGAGCGAGCGAGCTAGGAAGAGAGTGTTCTTCGTGTGCACCCCAGAGTTCGAACCTCACAAGGGTTTGGCGGAACCCGTAATTCGACAGCATCTTATTTTGATTAGTACGGTGGTAGCATTATAAGATGATTCCTCACCAAACTTCCAGGTATAAGTGTTCTCCCTGAGTATGCACCATTTCTACATTTCATCGTGCCGAGACACCATGTGATGATCAGGTGTGATAAGCTCTACGTTCACATACAACAGGAGCAAGCCAGTTTTGCACGTGTAAAATACTCGGGTTAAACTTGACGAGCCTAGCATATGCAGATATGGCCTCGGAACACTGAGACCGAAAGGCTGAACCTGGATCATATAGTAGATATGATCAACATAGAGATGTTCACCATTGAAAACTACTCCATCTCATGTGATGATCGGACATCGTTTAGTTGATATGGATCACGTGATCATTTAGATGACTAGAGGGATGTCTATCTAATTGGGAGTTCTTAACTAATATGATTAATTGAACTTTAATTTATCATGAACTTAGTCCTGATAGTATTTGCAAATTATGTTTTAGATTAATAGCTCACGTTCTAGCTCCCCGTTTATTTTTGATATGTTCCTAGAGAAAAATAAGTTGAAAGATGATAATAGCAATGATGCGGACTGGATCCATGATCTGAGGATTATCCTCATTGCTGCACAGAAGAATTATGTCCTTGATGCACCGCTAGGTGACAGACCTTTTGCAGGAGCAGATGCAGACGTTATGAACATTTTGCAAGCTCAGTATGATGACTACTTGATAGTTTAGTGCCTCATGATTTACGGCTTAGAACCGGGACTTCAAAAATGTTTGGAACGCCACAGAGCATATACGATGTTCCAAGAGCTGAAATTGGTATTTTAGACTCATGCCCAATTCGAGAGGTATGAGACCTCTGACAAGTACTTTGCCTACAAGATGGAGGAGAATAGCTCAACCAATGAGCATGCGCTCAGAATGTCTGAGTACTACAATCGCTTGAAACAAGTGGGAGTTAATATTCCATATAAGATAGTGATTGACAGAGTTCTCTAGTCACTATCACCAAGTTACTGGAACTTCATGATGAACTATAATATGCAAGGGATGGAAAAGACAATTCCTGAGATCTTCGCAATGCTAAAGGCTGCGGTGGTAGAAATAAAAAAGGAGCATCAAGTGTTGATGGTTAACAAGACCAGTAATTTCAAGAAAAAGGGAAAAGGGAAGAAGGGGAACTTCAAGAAGAGTAGCAAGCAAGTTGCTACTCTAAGGAAGAAGACCAAGTCTGGACCTAAGCCTGAAACTGAGTGCTTCTACTGCAAAGGGACTGGTCACTGGAAGTGGAACTGCCCCAAGTATTTGGTGGATAAGAAGGATGTCAAAGTTTAAGGTATATTTGATATACATGTTATTGATGTTTACTTTACTAGTGTTCATAGTAACCCCAAGGTATTTGATACTGGTTCAGTTGCTAAGATTAGTAACTCGAAACAAGTGTTACAAAATGAACACAGACTAGTTGAGGACGAGGCAACAATGTGCGTTGGAAGTGATTCCAAGGTTGATAAGATCACCATTGCATACTCCCTCTACCTGCGGGATTAGTGTTGAACCTAAATAAATGTTTTTGTAGTTCACGTTGAGCATGAATATGATTGGATCATGTTTATTGCAATACGGTTATTCATTTCAGTCAGAGAATAATTATTGTTCCATTTACATGAATAAAACCTTCAATGGTGATACACCCAATGTGAATGGTTTTTTGAATCTCGATCGTGGTTATACACATATTCATAATATTGATGCCAAAAGATGCAAAGTTGATAATGATAGTGCAACATATTTGTGGCACTGTCGTTTAGGTCATATTGGTGTAAAGCGCATGAAGAAACTCCATGCGAATGGGCTTTTGGAAACACTTGATTATGAATCATTTGATGCTTGCAAACCATGCCTCATGGGCAAGATGACCAGGACTTCGTTCTTCGAAACAATGAGCGAGCCACTGACTTACTAGAAATAATACATACCGATGTATGCGGTCCGATGAGTGTTGAGGCTTGTGGCAGGTATCGTTTTTTTCTAACCTTCACAGTTGATTTGAGCAGATATAGGTATATCTACTTAATGAAACACAAGTCTGATATGAAAAAGTTCAAAGAATTTCAGAGTGAAGTGGAGAATCATCGTAACAAGAAAATAATGTTTCTGTGACCTAATCGTAGAGGCGAATATTTGAGTTACAAGTTTTGGCGTTCATTTAAAACAATGTGGAATAGTTTCACAACTCACGCCATCTGGAACACCACAGCGTAATGGTGTGTCCAAACGTCATAACCGTACTTTATTAGATATGGTGCGATCTATGATGTCTCTTACCGATTTACTACTATCGTTTTGGGGGTTATGCATTAGAGACAACTGCATTCGCATTAAATAGGGCACCATCTAAATCTGTTGAGATGACACCGTATGAACTATGGTTTGGGAAGAAACCAAAGTCGTCGTTTCTTAAAGTTTGGGGTTGCGATGCTTATGTGAAAAAGTTTCAAACTGATAAGCTCGAACCCAAATCGGAGAGGTGCGTCTTCATAGGATACCCAAAAGAAACTGTTGGGTACACCTTCTATCACAGATCCGAAGGCAAGATATTTGTTGCTAAGAAAGGATCCTTTCTAGAGAAGGAGTTTCTCTCGAAAGAAGTACGTAGAGCTAAGAAACTGTTGGGTACTCGAAAGAAGGAAGGTAGAACTTGATGAGATAATTATACCTTCTCCCGAATTGAAAAGTAGTTCATCACAGAAATTAGTTCCAGTGATTCCTACACCAATTAGTGAGGAAGCTAATGATGATGATCATGAAATTTCAGATCAAGTTACTAACGAACCTCGTAGGTCAACCAGAGTACGCTCCGCACTAGAGTGGTACGGTAATCCTATTCTGGAAGTCATGTTTCTAGACCATGACGAACCTACGAACTATGAGGAAGCGATGATGAGCCCAGATTCCACGAAATGGCTTGAGGCCATGAAATCTGAGATGGGATCCTTGTATGAGAACAAAGTATGGACTTTGATTGACTTGCCAATGACCGACGGGCCATTGAGAATAAATGTATCTTTAAGAGGAAGACGAACGATGATAGTAGTGTTACTATCTACAAAGCTCGAATTGTCGCAAAAGGTTTTTGACAAGTTCTAGGTGTTGACTATGATGAGATTTTCTCACTCGTGTCGATTCTTAAAAGTATGTCTGGATCATGTTAGCAATTGCCGCATTTTAGGAAATCTGGCAAATGGATGTCAAAACTGTATTTCTTCATGGATTTATTAAAGAAGATGTGTATATGATGCAACCAGAAGGTTTTCTCAATCCTAAAGGTGCTAACAAAGTGTGCAAGCTCCAGCGATCCATCTATGGACTGGTGCAAGCATGTCGGAGTTGGAATATAGGCTTTGATGAGTTTATCAAAGCATATGGTTTTATACAGACTTGCGGTGAAGCCTGTATTTACAATAAAGTGAGTGGGGGCACTACAACCATTCTGATTGGTATATGTGAATGACATATTGTTGATAGGAAATGATCTAGAATTTTCTGGAAATCATAAAGGATTGTTTGAAAGGAGTTTTTTCAAAGAAAGACCTCGGTGAAGCTACTTACTTATTGGTCATCAAGATCTATAAAGATAGATCAAGATGCTTGATAAGACTTTCTATGAGTACATACCTTGATAAGATTTTGAAGGAGTTCAAAATGGATAAGTCAAAGAACGAGTTCTTGCCTGAGTTGTAAGGTATGAAGTTGAGTAAGACTCAAAACCCAACCACTGCAGAAGATAGAGAGAGAATGAAAGTCATTCCCTATGCCTCAGCCATAGGTTCTATAAAGTATGCCATGTTGTATACCAGACCTATTGTGTACCTTGCCATGAATTTGTCAAATGGGTACAATTGTGATCTAGCAGTAGATCATTGGACAACGGTCAAAATAATCCTTAGAGGACCAAGGAAATATTTCTCGGTTATGGAGGTGATAGAGAGTTCATTGTAAAGAGTTATGTCAATGCAAGCTTTAACACTGATCTGGATGACTCTGAGTCTCGATCTGGATACATATTAAAAGTGGGAGAAGTTAGCTAGAGTAGCTCCATGCAGAGCATTGTAGACATAGAAATTTGCAAAATACATACGAATCTGAATGTGGCAGACCCGTTGAATAAACTTCTCTCACAAGCAAAACATGATCACACCTTAGTACTCTTTGGGTGTTAAATCACATGGCGATGTGAACTACATTATTGACTATACTAAACCCTTTGGGTGTTTGTCACATGGTGATGTGAACTATTGGTGTTAAATCACATGGCGATGTGAACTACATTATTGACTCTAGTGCAAGTGGGAGACCGAAGGAAATATGCCCTAGAGGAAATAATAAAGTTGTTATTTATATTTCCTTATATCATGATAAATGTTTATTATTCATGCTAGAATTGTATTAACCGGAAACTTGATACATGTGTGGATACATAGACAAAACACAGTGTCCCTAGTAAGCCTCTACTAGACTAGCTCGTTAATCAAAGATGGTTAAGTTTCCTAACCATAGACATGTGTTGTCATTTTATGAACGGGATCACATCGTTAGGAGAATGATGTGATCGTCAAGACCCATCTGTTAGCTTAGCATAATGATCATTAAGTTTTATTGCTATTGCTTTCTTCATGACTTATACATATTCCTTTGACTATGAGATTATGCAACTCCCGAATACCGGAGGAACACCTTGTGTGCTATCAAACGTCACAACATAACTGGGTGATTATAAAGATGCTCTAAAGGTGTCTCCGAAGGTGTTTGTTGGGTTGGCATAGATCGAGATTAGGATTTGTCACTTCGAGTATCAGAGAGGTATCTTTGGGCCCTCTTGGTAATGCACATCGTAATAAGCCTTGCAAGAAATGTGACCAATGAGTTAGTTGCGTTATGATGCATTATGGAACGAGTAAAGAGACTTCCTGAGAACGAGATTGAACTAGGTATGGAGATACTGATGATCGAATCTCGGGCAAGTAACATACCGATGACAAAGGGAATAAGGTATATTGTCATACGGTTTGACCGATCAAGATCTTCATAGAATATGTGCGAACCAATATGAGCATCCAGGTTCCGCTATTGGTTATTGACCGGAGAGGTGTCTTGGTCATTTCTACATAGTTCTCGAACCCGTACGGTCCGCACGCTTAACGTTCGATGATGATTTGTATTTATGAGTTATGTGTTTTGGTGACTGAAGTTTGTTCAGAGTCTCGAATGAGATCACGGACATGACTAGGAGTCTCAAAATGGTCGAGATGTAAAGATTGATATATTGGAAGGTAGTATTCGGACACCGGAAGGGTTCTGGAGTGTATCGGCTACATACCAGAGTACCGGAGGGGTTACCGGGACCCCCAGGGAAAGATATGGGCCATAGGAGGTTGGCTAACCAGCCCACAAGGGGTTGGTGCGCCCCCACAAGGTAGGAGGCTGAATTGGACTAGGGAAGGGGGCGCCACCCCCTTTCCTTCTCCTACTCGCTCTGCTTCCCCTTTTCCCCCTCCGGTAGAAGGAAAAAAAAGAGGGTCGAATCCCACTAGGACTGGAGTCCTAGTAGGACTCCCCTCTCCTTGGCGCGCCCCTTGTGGCCGGCCTCCTCCCCAACTCCTTTATATACGGGGGCAAGGGGCACCCCAAAGCACATCAATTGTTCTCTTAGCCGTGTGCGGTGCCCCCCTCCACAGTTTACTCCTTTGGTCATAGCGTCGTAGTGCTTAGGCGAAGCCCTGTGTGTATCACATCACCATCACCGTCACCACGCCATCGTGCTGACGGAAATCTCCCTCGACCCTCTACCGGATCAAGAGTTCGAGGGACGTCATCGAGCAGAATGTGTGCTAAATATAGAGGTGTAGTACGTTCGATACTTGGATTGGTTGGATCGTGAAGACGTTCGACTACATCAACTGCGTTAACCTAACGCTTCCATTTTCGGTCTACGAGTGGACATGGACACACTCTCCCCCTCTCGTTGCAATGCATCTCCTAGATAGATCTTGCATGATCGTAGGAATTTTTTTGAAATTGCATGCTACGTTACCCTTCATCATTTGCTACTGTGGTAACCCCTTAGCCTATAAAAGGATGTCCATGGCGACTTAGAATAGGATTCAGACCCTTATACACTCTTACACGCATAGCCGCTCTCCCCAAGGTGACCTTGCTAGGCTTGAGCGCCGCGTGTTCGTCACGGTCCTCCTTCCATTCCACCAAAGCGGGAGTAGGGTTTTACACTTTGCAACGTCCCAAACCTTGGTAAAAATCACCGTGTAACCATTGTCGTGCTGCCCTACGGTCTCTGCTCTTTGTGCAACATGCCCCTCCCCCTTGCCAAACCACAAGGGGCCACTGGCCCCATAGGTGATCATGTTCTGCCACGACACCATCATAAACTCTCATCTCTTGCATTACATTGTTTTCCATTTGCCTCTTATTTTCCTCTCCCGCATATCTAAAACATTTTCGGAAAAATACAAAAATATTTGCCTTTTTATTCGCCCTTCTTGCCTTCGTCTTTTCGTTTGCTTTTGATTTGCTTGTGTGCTAGACTGCTTGCTTTGTCACGATCTCTCAAGAAACTACCAAGTTGTGTGACTTCTCCAAAACTAATAATAATGATTTTATTAGTACTCCGATCGCTCCCGCCACTAGTGCAGAATCTTATGAAATTAATGCCGCTTTGTTGAATCTTGTTATGAAAGAACAATTTTCTAGTCTTCGTAATGAGGATGCCGCATCCCATCTAAATACTTCCGTTGAGTTGTGTGATATGCAAAATAAAAAAGATGTGGGATATTTTTAAATTGAAGCTATTTCTGTTCTCACTACGAGATCGTGCTAAAACTTGGTTTTCATCTGTGCCTAAAAATAGTATTGTTTCATGGAATAAGTGTGAAGATGCTTTTATTTCCAAGTATTTTCCTCCCGCTAAGATCATCTCCCTGAGGAACGATATAATGAATTTTAAGCAACTTGATCATGAACAAGTTGCACAATCTTGGGAGAGGATGAAATTGATGATAAGAAATTTCCCTACTCATGGTTTAAGCTTATGGATGATCATACAAAGTTTTTATGCCAGATAGAATTTTGCATCTAGAAATCTTTTAGATTCTGTCATAGGAGGTACTTTTATGGAAATTACATTAGGAGAAGCTACTAAACTCCTAGATAATATTATGGCTAATTACTGTCAATGGCATACCGAAAGATCTTCCACTAGTAAAAAAGTGCATGCAATTGAAGAAATTAATACTCTGAGTGGAAAGATGGATGAACTTATTAAATTGATTGCTATAAAGAGTGTTCCTATTGATCCTAATGATATGCCTTTGTCCACTTTGGTTGAGAATAATAATTAATCTATGGATGTGAATTTTGTTGGTAGGAACAATTTTGGTAATAACGCATATAGAGGAAATTTCAACCCTAGGATGTTTCCTAGTAATTCCTCTAATAATTATGGTAATTCCTATAAAAATTCTTATGGAAATTATAATTAAATACCCTCTGATCTTGAGAACAATATTAAAGATTTCATTAGTTCTCAAAAGAATTTCAATGCTACGGTCGAAGAAAAATTGCTTAAGATTGATGATATGGCTAGGAACGCTGATAAAATTTCTCTTGAGATTGATTCCTTAAAGATTAGATCAATGCCACCTAATATTGATATTAATGAATATCTAAAATCTATTAAAATTTCTATGGATGAATGTAAAGAAAGAACCTCTAGGATGCGTGCTAAAAGATATTGGTTTGTAAAAGCGTGTTCTTCTAGTTTTTGCCAAAATAATGATAAAGATCTTAAAGTGATTGGTGTGACTCCTATTTAATCTTTTTTTTCTAATATAAATCATGATAAACATGGGACTGGAGAGGAGTCAACTTAAGCTAGAAGGCCTCCCAATAATTTGGAGTTTGAAGATCTTAATGAAAAAAATTGATAAAAGTGGGATTGGAGAGGTCAAAACTTTAAGTAGCAATGAACCCACTCTTTTGGATTTCATGGATTTTAATTATGATAATTGTTCTTTGATAGATTGTATTTCCTTGTTGAAATCCATGTTAAATTCACCTCATTCTTATAATCAAAATAAAGCTTTTACTAAACATATGGTCGATGCTATGATGAAATCTTTTGAAGTGAAACTTGTGTTGGAAGTTTCTATCCCTAGAAAGCTTTATGATGAGTGGGAACCTACTATTAAGATTAATTTTAAATATTATGAATGCAATGCTTTGTGTGATTTGGGTGCTGGTGTTTCCACTATTTTGAAAACTTTATGTGATGTGCTAGGTTTCCACAAATTTGATGATTGTTCTTTGAATTTGCATCTAGCGGATTCCACTATTAAGAAACCTATGTGAAGTATTAATGATTTTCTTCTTGTTGCAAATAGGAATTATGTGCCCATAGATTTTATTGCGCTTGATATAGATTGCAATCCTACATGTCCTATTATTCTTGGTAGACCTTTCCTTAGAACGATTGGTGCATTTGTTGATATGAAAGAAGGAAACATTATATTTCCATTTCTGTTAAGGAAGGGCATGGAAAACTTTCCAAGAAAGAAAATTAAGTTTCCATATGAATCTATTATGAGGGCTACTTATGGATTTAATACCAAAGATGACAATACCTAGATCTATGTTTTGTGCCTAGCTAGGGGCGTTAAACAATAGCGCTTGTTGGGAGGAAACCCAATTTTTATTTTGTGTTTTTTGTTTTTGGTTCTATTTTTTAATAAATACACATTATTAATTCTGGGTAATTGTCTTTTGGTGTTTTAGTTAGTGTTTGAGCCAAGTAAGACCTTCGGGATACTTTGGTATATCATTGATTTGGTTTTGCTGAAAAACAGAAACTTTTGCGTCCATTAACAAAATTGTTTACATTCATTGGAGCATGGAAAATTTCTCAATTTGTTACACAAGATTGATATATGAATTGCCTCTGTTGTCCTAATTTTTAAGAATTTTTGGAGTTGCAAAAGTATACGAAGTTTACAGATTACTACAGACTGTTCTGTTTTTGACATATTTTGTTTTCTATTTTTTGTTTGCTTATTTTGATGAATCTATGGGTAGTATCGGGGCGTATGAACCATGGAGAAGTTGGAATATAGTAGATATAACACCAATATAAATTTAGAATGATTTCATAGCAGTACCTAATGACCCACAAGTATAGGGATCAATCATAGTCATTTCGATAAGTAAGAGTGTCGAACCCAACGAGGAGTAGAAGGAAATGACAAGTGGTTTTCAACAAGGTAATTTCTACAAGCACTGAAATTGTTGGTAACAGATAGTTTGATAGCAAGATAATTTGTAACGAGGAAGTAACACAACGGTAAATAAAGTGCAGCAAGGTAGCCCAATCCTTTTGTGGCAAAGGACACGCCAAAACGGTTTCTTATAATAGGCAAAGCATTCTTGAGGGTACACGGGAATTACATCTAGTCACTTTCATCATGTTGATTCGATTCGTGTTCACTACTTTGATAATTTGATACGTGGGTGGATCGGTGCTTAGGTGCCATTCTTGCTTGAACAAACCTCCTACTTATGATTAACCCCCTCGCAAGCATCCGCAACTACGAGAAAAGTATGAAGATAAAATCTGACCATAGCATTAAACTCTTGGATCCAAATCGGTCCCTTACAAAGTAGCGCATAAACTAGGGTT